>NW_027472901.1:130000-132500 GCF_030347505.1 Rhynchophorus ferrugineus
CCGTTCTCCGCCGCTTTTCTTCCTGATCCAGCATATCCGGGCTGTTTTCCATACTACGGGAAAATATCCTGCATCATAACAGTTCTTATACAGCGTTATGATGCTGTATTTATGCGTGCTCCAGATCTGCTTGATCAGTTCGTTGGGTATGCCATCCAGTCCCACTGCTTTCCTAGTTTTAAGCGTGTTGATTGCTGCTTCCACTTCCTGTTCTGTGATGTTTTCTTCACCGATTTCTGTGCTAGGCCAGCTGTCGTTGTTGATATCGGCTATAGCTTCTTCGATTTCTTTCCTTTCTGTTGGGTCCGCCTCCGGATGGTATTTCCTAATTTTTGCTCCTTCCCTTCTGTTGGCACCTTCGACAGTTGCTTCCTCCTGGGTGGGGGCCGTCTGACCTCGCTGTACTCCTATCTTCCTAAATACCTCCCATACCGTGTGCCATGGTTTGGTCTCGATGGTGTTGTTTATCACCGAGTTCGTGTATTCCCTTTTCTTGTCGTTGATGAGGTCCCTGTATTGTTTTCTCTTGATCCTGTGTACTGCGATGAGCAGCTGATTGTCTGTGGTGTTTCTGATTCGTCTCTTGGAAATGGCTAGTGCCCGCTTCTTTTCCTCGCATTGCGCGTCCCACCAGTCATTTCCGTGTTTGATTGTGATAGCCCTCTTTTTTATCCTGTTGCTCATTCCTTTCAGGATCTGTTGGAGTACGGTGGCTTGTTCCTCTATTACTCTGGTCTCCACGGTAGGTGTGATATTCATTGGGATATTTGCGAAGCGTTCTCTGATGGAATTCCAGTTCGTGTTCCTGAAGTCCCATTCAGATTTTTTGGTCTTCCTGGCCTCGTGTTGCTCGTGGATCTCAAATTCAATGTATTTGTGGTCACTCAAGGTTTCTTCGGTTGCATTGATGTTCCAACCGCTAACCTCGGTGCCCCTGCTCCAGGTGGTGTCCACGTTACTTCTGCCCCTGCTTGTGCTGAAGGTTGGCCTCGTGTAGTCCCCTTCGGCGAGCTGCAATCCTTGGCTCACTGCCCAGTTGAGGAGTTCTTCGCCTCTTGTGCTGTTTTCAGCACTGCCCCACAGTCCATGTTTGGCGTTGAAATCGCCGGCCAAGATCCATTTTCCCGTATATTCTTCCAGGTACTGGGAGATATGACATATGTTGGGTAGATTTCCCCCTCCGGGTTCCTCGTATACGTTGGTGATGACTACGTCGCCTATGTATACCGAGGTGATGTTCTGGGAAGACATGTTTTCTATCAATGTCGCCTTAATGGTGTCCTTGATCCATGTCTCCGTTTTCGTCCTGGGTCCTTTGCTGTACATCAGCCAACCTTCCCATGCCGTCGTTTTAGGTGTCGGTTCTTGGATAAGGACTATATCAAATCCGCCTTCCGACGCCTTTTTCCTCATCAGCGCTGTTGCACTGACACCTTTCCCAGTGTTGAATTGCAGGGTTTTCAGCATCCGTAGTCTGTTATTCTTCGGTTGTCCTGCCTTTTCCTATTTTGTTGCGGGCAACTATAGTCGGTTGCCTTGTGTTTTAATTCTTCGGTCTTTGTTTTCCCGGCTCTAACGCAGTTAATGCACTTGTGCTCCTCTGTTTTGCAGGAATTGCCCTCGTGTTTTTCCCCACACTTGTAACAGGCCGGTTCTGCCGCCGTGCAATTTCTATGGCTGTGCCCGTAGCGACAGCACCTCATACATATCAAGACACTGGTCGTTTCTTCGACCCGGTATCTTAGCATGTCCACGATGACTGTGCGCTCCTTCATTATCCTGCTGAAGATCTGCGGGGCTACTTCTAGAATCCAGTTCTGCCTCTGGAATTTGCCGGTCCACGGGATATTTTTAATGATTTTGATATGCTTTGCCTCCGGGTGTTCTTCCATCAGCGTTTTTATTTCCTCGTTTTCATTTATTATGTCCTGTATTATTTCCTCGCCCTTTACATTACTGGGAAGACCGATTAACTTAATGCGAGGATTCAGCCTGACGCCTTCTTTAATTTCTGCTGTCTTAACGGTTTGCATTTTCTCCTTTACGGCCTCCTTTTGCTCGGCGGTTTTGCATTCTACTACTACCGATCCGTTTTTAAGGACTCTAATGCCCCTAAATCCCGTCTGCAATTCCTTTGTTGTTATGTGCTTCTTGAGTTCCATTTTAGTTTCTTCACCAGTTTTGTTGCTGAAGCTGACGATTATTTCATTTTTTTGTTTATTTTTGTCCGGGGGTGTCCATGCTCTGGTCGTTTCCTTTTTCTTGTTCGGTATAGTTGTTTTGTTTCCAGTTTTTTGTACGGCTTTGGCATAGCTTATCTTGTTTGCGTTATTCTCGGGGTGTGGTTTCTCCGTTTGTTTCTCGGTATGCCGTGTTTTTTCTAGGTTCATGATTTTATCCTCCATCCGTGCCATTTGCTCTCCCATTTTAGTGAACATATTTTCTATGCTGCTATTTTGTTCCTGTTTCTTGGATTTCCGTTCCATGAGGTCAGTTATGT
>NW_027472901.1:137500-160000 GCF_030347505.1 Rhynchophorus ferrugineus
AATATGCGTGGCGCTCGTAATCATCATAATAATGAAGATTAGGAGCCAATACGAAATATAAAAGTTTAGAATGGAAAAGACGCGCCGTCGAAAAACGGTGTTTTCTCCCTCGTATTCGAGAGACAACGCACCTACGATCCGACGTCGATTAAAAACTAATTTTATCGGATACGACGATCGTATTAATGGTGCGCGCTACGTTTATCACAAAAACGTGCGAACGACCGTTTTAAACACGTCTCATCCCTTTCATATTCGTACGACCCGTACGAGAGAGTTAGGTCACACGTACGGGTCCGCTGTCACGTTTTAGAACGTCGCGATCGAATCGCGCTTATACGCTCAGCACGCTCAGACATTTCTCGTCGATCGCGAAGATCAAAGAAAATCCGAGCAGTCTTGAAATGAGATACGACCCTCAGCCAGGAGTGGTCCGGGTATGAGATCCCAGGACCGCAATGTGCGTTCGAAATGTCGATGTTCATGTGTCCTGCAGTTCACAAGTTGACGCGCAATTAGCTGCGTTCTTCATCGACCCACGAGCCAAGTGATCCACCGTTTAGGGTAATCTTTTTTTAAGTTAGGTTTTAAACGCATATCGAAACGTTTCTATTATAAGACGACGACGACGACGACGACGCGCGCTCACGTCATAGACAGCGCTTGCGCCCCTTTCGCAGCCGCCGTCGACTTTAAAACGCTCTTACGGTTTATTTTCGTCTTCTCCACTACACACAACGAGAGGAGCGGAGACAGACTACTCGAAATGGTGACGTTCGTTGTAAATTTTCGTCGTCTCACCTCGTACGACAACAAAAGAGCATACGCTGATCATAGTTTGGCAATATTTTCGTAAACTAAATCTCACCCTTTTGGAATGAAACAAACGAAGGGTGATAAGATTTTCGTAAACTAATCACATTACCGATCATCGTATATGTTCGTCGATATGAGGATCGAAACGTCGATTAGAAATATAATTGGCAAAATCGTTTTATTTTGCGCTCGATTTGTCCATTTATAACGAAATCCGTCGTAGGCCGACGATTATTACTCGTCGTCCTATATAACAACATCTTCATCGTATATATCTCCGCTTTCGGGCGTACATCTTTTAAAACCATATATTATAGGTACCCGAAAACAGCTACGTTGACGACGTCGAAATTCGATCGGAACTTCCGAACTTCGTAGATGGCTCTTTAACGTTCGACAATGATTTTTACAGACTTGTACGTTTACCTATTATATATATATAGGCATAACAACACACTGTAATGATCCTTCCGCAGGTTCACCTACGGAAACCTTGTTACGACTTTTACTTCCTCTAAATGATCAAGTTTGGTCATCTTTTCCTACACATCGACGACGCCGAAACGCCATCGCGTGTCGATCCGAAGACCTCACTAAATCATTCAATCGGTAGTAGCGACGGGCGGTGTGTACAAAGGGCAGGGACGTAATCAACGCGAGCTTATGACTCGCGCTTACTGGGAATTCCTCGTTCATGGGGAACAATTGCAAGCCCCAATCCCTAGCACGAAGGAGGTTCAGCGGGTTACCCGGGCCGCTCGGCCAGGGAAGACACGCTGATTCCTTCAGTGTAGCGCGCGTGCGGCCCAGAACATCTAAGGGCATCACAGACCTGTTATTGCTCAATCTCGTGCGGCTAGAAGCCGCCTGTCCCTCTAAGAAGAATAGTTTGTACGCCGACAGTAAAAACCGCGCACGAACCGCGAAACCCGAAAGCAACGCGGCCGGCGGGCCTTTAGGATGTCAAAAAGCGCCTAGTTAGCAGGCTAGAGTCTCGTTCGTTATCGGAATTAACCAGACAAATCGCTCCACCAACTAAGAACGGCCATGCACCACCACCCACCGAATCAAGAAAGAGCTCTCAATCTGTCAATCCTTCCGGTGTCCGGGCCTGGTGAGGTTTCCCGTGTTGAGTCAAATTAAGCCGCAGGCTCCACTCCTGGTGGTGCCCTTCCGTCAATTCCTTTAAGTTTCAGCTTTGCAACCATACTTCCCCCGGAACCCAAAAGCTTTGGTTTCCCGGAAGCTGCCCGTCGAGTCATATTAGGGAACGTCGACGGATCGCTAGCTGGCATCGTTTAAGGTTAGAACTAGGGCGGTATCTGATCGCCTTCGAACCTCTAACTTTCGTTCTTGATCAATGAAAGCGTTTTTGGCAAATGCTTTCGCTTCTGTTCGTCTTGCGACGATCCAAGAATTTCACCTCTAACGTCGCAATACGAATGCCCCCATCCGTTCCTATTAATCATTACCTCGGGGTTCCGAAAACCAACAAAATAGAACCGAGGTCCTATTCCATTATTCCATGCATACAGTATTCAGGCGAAATTTTAGCCTGCTTTGAGCACTCTAATTTGTTCAAAGTAAACGTGCCGGCCCACCTCGACACTCAGTAAAGAGCACCGCGGCAGGATTGAGTTGGGCCGTCGTAACCACGACGCGCACAACACGCACGCCGAAACGCACGCGCGACGGCGACGCGACACGACTAAGCCCACCGGCAGGACGTCTCGCGAAAAACACGCCAGTTAACACCGCGAACGATGAACCGGCGGCGCGAGACACAAATTCGACTACGAGCTTTTTAACCGCAACAACTTTAATATACGCTATTGGAGCTGGAATTACCGCGGCTGCTGGCACCAGACTGGCCCTCCAATTGATCCTCGTTAAAGGGTTTAGAGTGTACTCATTCCGATTACGGGGCCTCGGATGAGTCCCGTATCGTTATTTTTCGTCACTACCTCCCCGTGCCGGGAGTGGGTAATTTGCGCGCCTGCTGCCTTCCTTGGATGTGGTAGCCGTTTCTCAGGCTCCCTCTCCGGAATCGAACCCTGATTCCCCGTTACCCGTTACGACCATGGTAGGCGCAGAACCTACCATCGACAGTTGATAAGGCAGACATTTGAAAGATGCGTCGCCGGTGCGAGACCGTGCGATCAGCTTAAAGTTATTCAGAGTCACCAAGTTGTACGATGACGAGCGCGAACCCGAAACCGATTGGTTTTGATCTAATAAAAGCACTCCTTCCATCTCTGGTCGGAGCTCTGTTTGCATGTATTAGCTCTAGAATTACCACAGTTATCCAAGTAATTGTGGGTACGATCTAAGGAACCATAACTGATTTAATGAGCCTTTCGCGGTTTCACCTTAATTCGGTATGTACTGAGACATGCATGGCTTAATCTTTGAGACAAGCATATGACTACTGGCAGGATCAACCAGGGAACTGTTCTTATTATTTTATCGACACGAAGCAGATAAAACAAATACAGACACAGTTTATTTTATAAGTTTGACTTATAAAGAAACGTGTGCGTAAGACGACGATATATAATATATATCGACGACTAATAAAAAGGAGGTGCATGATAGCGCGCCTAGACGACGGAAAAACCGGTCCGAGGCGCCACGCTCTTACATTTTAATATTAGTTGTCTAATAAAACAAAACGATATCATCATCTTAGACACATCTTTTGTTTTTTTTATACACAACCGATCGACTAGGCACCCAATTATCTCGATTATCGACGACGATCGTCGACTACGTCGAAAATTGGATGCCGCAAAATATCGTTCGGCGTTTATAAGACCTCGAAAAACATTCTCTCCGAACCCTTCGCTAGATAGAAATATATAAAGCGACAAGGAAACCTCGTACGAGAAACGTTTCGTGATTTTTTATTTTATTCTCGCTCGGAGAGCAGAGAGCTATCGCAAAATGTGTTGCTGTTTTATGAACGTTCCGATGAAAAACCGATACGTCCATAAAAATAATAATTCCAATCGCATATGAATCGTGGATCATCTTCTTCTAACGAAGCCGAATGTTCCCGCCGAATTCGCGATCTCGCAGTGATACCGTCGTCGTCGTCGTACGCTTCCCGATATATCGAAAAAAACCGACCAGGAAGAACAACGAAACGACGATACAAAATCGCGAGAGCGTTACGAATATATAATAACACGACGAAATACGCTTTTTATTTAGATAAATAAAAAAATACGGTTCGGATCTTATATATTAACATATAATATGTAATACCACCTTCGCTGATCAAAAGCCACTCGGTAAAAGTGTCACAGCGCCGGTCGACCCGACCCGTCGTATCCGTCTCTCGTATCGCCCCACGTAGAAGCGCACACGATTTAAGCGCGGGTCTCTCGCCAGCTATCGGAAATGTATGGGTGTTTTAGAACAGATCGTTTATACGGACGTTGCGCAAATTTTTCGTTTTTACGTCTGCCCGTTCTCGTTATTATCGGAATGTTCCGATGAATAAACTTTAGCTTTAGACAACGTGAACTTCTAAAGCAATAATTTTAACCTCTCGTGTTAATACGTCCTCAGGCCGTTTCTAGACTGCCGATCACGTTCTTTAAAAGTCGGAAAATTCCGATCCATAAAATTATGCTAGTAGAATGTAAAGATCCTTCATAGGATGGATACTGTCACATATCGATACGGCGATCGGAGTAAAACTGTTCTCACGTATTTCAGGACATTTTAGGTTGTTACGTCGGCCCGTTCGTTATTATCGGTATATACCTATGAATAAATGTTTTGCTTGTAGAACGTAAGATTCCAAAAGAATGATTCGCCGAAACGATGGTGCACCCTTACGATCGGATATTTGCCGCTTATTGGCCATTTTCTATAATTCATCCGTTAGATATCGTTTATCGACTACGGATAAGGTTTTCCGATATCAGAATGTTCCTAAGGATGATTCGAAAGTGATTTGAACGAAGAATTTGATAGAATGAATCCTTTATTTATCCATTGAGTACAGGGTACGGAGTGTCTGCGGGGTCAGCTAATATATTATATTTCTCTCTCGACGTAATGGTAACTCGAAGTCCGAACCGCGCTCATGAAGCTCGGTTTCAATCCAATCCATGTTGGTCGGTTCCTCGAGAGGAACGCCGTATCTTCGCGGTCGACCGCCTAATGAATCAGGTGGTAAAAGTCCAAGCCCAGCGCGGCAACGGCAGGCGCGTTCAACGTTTTAACTGCCAATTCTACGGTCATTCATCGGCCAACTGTAAAGCCACTCCGGCCTACATCAAGTCCCAAAGACAGAAATTCCCCGCCGAAATGCACCAACTGTTGAGAACCATACACCGCAAATTACTCGGGATGCAAGTGCCGACCTACTCCAAAAACAACCAAACCCAAAAGACCAATTCCTCCCCCCACTCATGTACGGGGAACTCAAGATAACAGTCGTCTGGCTGGTCTGGATTCCACTAGAACACGAACCCGATCTCCATTGGCGAAATACTCTTCGGAACATATTCAGATGACCAAGGAGATTTTCAGGCCATTTTCAACGCCATCAACCACACAGCTATTGGAAGAATTACTATCGGCCGGGATAATAGATGAGTTGGAACTTGGGCTTATTGCTCCAAGCGAACCAACTCACTACTCCTCCAATCGACCGACAATAATTGACTTTTTTATCTATCAAAATTCGAATCAAGCCTCTGACCTGCAAGTACTCCAAGATATCGATTCTGACCACAGGCCTATCCTCCTCACCCACCATCAGCGATTTTCCACTGAGTTCCACTGTCCCCAAGCAAGGTCAACCTAGTAAACGAAAAAAAAAGTATCTTCTCTTTGACGATCCTCATTATATTAGGACGATAGTTCCATTCTAAATTCTTGATTAATTACAGTTCCTATTTGTTCATTTCGAGACGTTCCCGTGATTAATACTTATCGTGTAGAAATTAGCCACAATCCACAATTAGCCACAGTTAGGAAAAATAAATTAATTATCATATAGTCATAAACGTAATAAAAATGAATACACATATTTTCGAAGTCACTCCAGAAATACTTTACCTTATTTTTAAATAACAATCTCGGGCCGTACCATTTTTACAAAACTTATTCTATATACTTACTATATAACAGATTATAATGATATAATATAATTCAATACAATAACTACAATATATATATATATATCTGAAAATTCTGTTTTTATAAAATGTCAGCTACTGTTTAACATTTCATTTTTTAAAATGTATATCCAATTGTGGTTCTGAAAAGAACCGATTTTGCAGGTAAGTAGTATATTGAAACACACATAGGTATGTGAATTAATTTACTTAGAACTGGTATATTTGGTGACTGCTTTGGTACCTTCGCTA
This sequence comes from Rhynchophorus ferrugineus, assembly GCF_030347505.1. NCBI lineage: Eukaryota > Metazoa > Arthropoda > Insecta > Coleoptera > Curculionidae > Rhynchophorus > Rhynchophorus ferrugineus. Next base: position 143,704 of record NW_027472901.1, read on the forward strand.
ACGGCGTGCTTAGCCAACTCACCGGGTAACAATAACCTAACGGCGGTTTGGATTTCTCTGCTCGTGATCGTTGATCTCTTATTGTAATGGGCGAGACGCGACGCTTCGGCGGCTATCCTTTCGAATATATCGTTCACGAAAGAATTCATGATCGACATGGCCTTGCTGGAGATACCCGTATCGGGATGAACCTGCTTTAAAACTTTGTATATGTAAATCGCATAGCTTTCCTTCCTCCTGCGCTTCTTTTTCTTGTCGCTCTTAGAGATATTTTTCTGGGCTTTTCCGGCTTTCTTGGCCGCCTTACCGCTTGTCTTCGGTGGCATTTCGAAATAAAAATCCCGACGTCTCACGTACCTCAAAGAGTACTTAACTAAAAAAATGCCTTTAATTCTAGAACTTATAACATTCGAAGGAACACTTCTAAGCCCCGCCCATAGCCCGAGTTAGAGTCTGATTGGTCGCGTATGATATAACGAGTTTGGCTCGCGGACAAAATTCCAGGCCGATCTGTAAGAAATTTCCAGTACCGTTTTTGATTTAAAGGTGAGCGGTATCTAACAACGATCGAGATTAACATGTCCGGACGTGGTAAAGGCGGAAAAGTGAAGGGAAAGGCGAAGTCTCGTTCCAATCGTGCGGGATTACAATTTCCTGTCGGTCGTATTCACCGACTTCTAAGGAAAGGAAATTATGCCGAACGCGTAGGGGCCGGTGCTCCCGTTTACTTAGCTGCCGTAATGGAATATCTGGCGGCCGAAGTTCTCGAGTTGGCGGGTAACGCCGCTAGAGACAACAAGAAAACAAGGATTATCCCTAGGCATTTACAATTGGCCATCAGAAACGACGAGGAATTGAATAAACTGTTATCTGGCGTTACTATTGCCCAGGGCGGCGTCTTGCCTAACATTCAAGCAGTATTATTGCCTAAAAAGACAGACAGCAAAACCAAATAGATAACGCAAACCGTTTAAAGTTTTGCATACGCCCTTTAATATCGGTCCTTTTCAGGGCCAACAAAATCGTATAAAAAAGAAGTTAGAATACGCGTTCTTATTAAAGAATAAATATTAACTAGAAAATTTATAAATAATCTGATCTGTACTGAATATTCCTTTATTACTGTTTTAGAGTATCGATCGATCGGTTCCCTAATTAGTTACGGCTCTATCTAGAAAATAATCATTTAAGTAATAATAAGATAATAAATAAATTATATAAATATTCTTTCTTTTATAAAGTTATATTGTGGTTCTGAAAAGAACCGTTTTTTTTTCTATTAAAAAAATACGGTCTTGGACGAACGTATTTTTTAGGGAAGTCGTAGCACGTCCAGGAGTGTCGGGATATTTGTAATTTTCAACTCCGTGTCTTCTTGATCTGACGATGAAATGTGTCGCCTGTTTAATATATCGTCATACGTAGTAGAAATAGTTTTATTTCTTTTTCTTTGGTGATACTGGTTTTTTAGTTTTCGCACCTTCACCAGCGGCAACACGAACAGTTGAGGTCGTCGTCTTAGCACTTTTCGGTTTAGGCGCCTTGGGCTTTTTCGTAGGTCCGGCTTTATTAGATTTTTTCGCTTTGGAAGGCGATTTCGGGGATCTTGCGGCCGTGTTGCTTTTTGCTGCTTTCGAAGATGAACTATTAGCGGCGGCATTGGAAGCGGACGTAGTCGTGGCGGCGGTAGATTTCTTTCCTGTTTTCTTTTCGACGGCTTTTTTGGCAGAAGCTTTTTTCTCGGCCAAAGTTGCAGATTCACCTTTCTTACTTTTAGCTGTGGTTTTCTTAGTTGAGGCGGAGGCGGCGGTCGTCTTTTTTTCCGTTTTCTCTGAGGTTTTTTTGGCAGACGCTTTTTTACCACCGGCTGTCGTAGCTGTCGCGGCACCTCCTACTGGTTTTCGTTTATTTTTCTGTCCGGTTTTGGCAGTGGCCGTTTTTCTTTTCTTCGTACCTGCGGCTGTCGTACCTCCTGCTTTACGTGCCGAAGCCGCTAATTTAAATGATCCGGAAGCTCCTTTGCCCTTCGTTTGTACCAAAACACCCGAAGCGATCCACGTCTTTATATATTTCTTTATAAAGGGCGATAATTTGTCAGCATCCACTTTGTAATTGGCCGCTATGTATTTTTTAATAGCTCTGAAGGAAGTTCCGCCTTTCTCTTTCAATCCTTTAATTGCACTCGTTACCATATCAGCGATCGGAGGATGACTAACTTTCGATTTAGAACTCTTCGCCTTGCTCGAAGTGGATTTTTCTTTCTTCCCTCCTGCAGACGAACCTGCGCTACCGGCTGTAGCTGATGCGGCTCCCGTAGCCGACACCGAAGATGAATTCGACCCGGCCGGTGTGCCTGTTGACGATGCGTTAACAACGGCGGCGGAATTTCCTCCACTCCCTTGATTCGACGAAGGAGAAACCGCTTGTCCGCTAATATCGACGTCCGACATTCTGATATAATTTCTTAATTTTCTTATAAGAACGTTCTAATCACGATTCGTTTGACAAAGTTACGTACGTGCGTATGCTTCTCGTTCGCGTATTTTAACTGTCTGACGGTCGCTCTCATTTAATGCGTACCCTATATGATATGAGCCGAACGGAGGACTGAACGGTCGAGCGCGAACGACGTTCCATATTCCGGCTTCGTCGAAACGTTCATCGAGCTTGGAACCGTTTACTTATTTCTCATATTAAATACATAAATCCTTTAGAATATCATACGATTTATGTTCGAGGCGTTAAAAGATAAAACGTAGTAGAAGTAGCAAACTTTACCAATAAATTTTACGTTGACTATCGTCTTAGAAGGAAGCACAAAATCAAGCGTTGCTCTCGATTCCGTCGAAACTACCAATTTACATTCGAGTTATAGACTTTCGGTTATAACTATGAAAATATATCTTTTCAAATCTACGTCCCCCGATATATCGTCTTTTGATATAAATGCAATTCCGTACAGATCTAATGCTATTATTGGAGAAACGAGACATATTATTCCTAATTGATGCGGTACAGATTGTTCGTTGTCCAAAACGAATCTATATCGAAACGTACCGTTGTCGAATTAACTGTAAGAAAACAATGACATGAAAATTAACCGATCCTATACTAATATACTTCTTATTTAACGGTTTCTTAACACCATCCGAACTCTGGGTTACAATCGAACGTATCGGGTGAGCAACGATATCGAGACGTCTATAAGAATATCGTGTCAAACCCTTCTGTATCGATACAATGCTCATATATATTATAGTATATTTTGCTTCTTTAGTTGAAATCTGTTTTCATAAATAGTTATCTAAAGTCAATAAATACATGGAACGCGATCTCCATACATACGTGCGTAGAACTACCGTACCTTCTTTGAAATCTTAAGGATTCTCCAAGCTCATCGACGCGAAGTTTATCTCGGAGTATTTTCTCTCTAAAGGAAAACTATATTAAAGCTTCAACGAAGATTCGGTATTCGATTGTTCACCATCATTTACATTCTTGTCATTAACCTAACATTTATTATGAAATCTTATTTTAAACTTTATCTATCTTTTTATATTACGATCGTCTATTATAATGCAGTATATTTGTTACTTTACAAGTAAATCTTAGATGAAAGGAGCAGATATTTAATAAAATTTAACGTCATCTTAGTCCATTTTCGAATAATAAATTTCTTTTTTTATGCTAGTAAATTTGTGGCTCTGAAAAGAACCGTTGTTTTCTTTAGTTGAATAGATACGTTGTTCTGTTTTAATTGGTCAGCATATATAATACTTTATTTAACCGCCAAATCCGTATAGGGTTCGTCCTTGGCGTTTGAGGGCGTATACTACATCCATGGCAGTAACGGTTTTCCTTTTGGCGTGTTCGGTATAAGTGACGGCGTCTCTGATAACGTTTTCCAAAAATACTTTTAATACACCTCTGGTTTCTTCATAAATTAGACCGGATATACGTTTAACTCCACCCCGCCTAGCCAATCTTCTGATGGCGGGTTTCGTAATACCTTGGATATTATCACGAAGCACTTTACGATGCCGCTTAGCGCCTCCTTTTCCCAAACCTTTACCACCTTTACCTCTGCCCGTCATGATTTATTCAATTTAGTATTAAAAGAAAGCAAATTTATAATCGAATTGTGCAGCGTACACCTCGAATACTACGGGTAACTATTTCAATTTCAAATCCTACCATGGGTTTTGTTGAGTTCGAATCGGGTCCCGCCCACAGATGCTAGCCGGACCAATCAGAATATCTTCACACATTATTAAAAAGGGAGATTTCTTTGACACCTTCGATCAGTTTCCAAAAGTTCGTTGGTGCTTGCGCTTGTAATTCTTCCTACACGTTTGAAGTCAGACCCGTTTAGACGATGGCTCGTACCAAGCAAACTGCTCGAAAATCAACCGGAGGTAAGGCTCCCAGAAAACAATTGGCTACTAAAGCAGCCAGGAAAAGCGCTCCCGCTACCGGTGGTGTTAAAAAACCGCATCGTTACAGACCCGGTACGGTCGCTCTAAGAGAAATCCGACGCTATCAGAAGAGTACCGAATTATTGATTAGGAAATTGCCTTTCCAACGATTGGTTCGCGAAATCGCTCAGGATTTCAAGACCGATTTACGTTTCCAAAGTTCGGCAGTGATGGCTTTGCAAGAAGCTAGCGAGGCCTATTTGGTTGGTCTCTTTGAAGACACCAATTTGTGTGCGATCCATGCTAAACGAGTAACTATCATGCCTAAGGACATTCAATTAGCCAGACGCATTAGAGGCGAACGTGCATAAATGCTACGGCTGTCCTATATTAAGGTCGTTTTTTGTATTTATATGAAAAAAAAAAGGTTCTTCTCAGAACCACCAACTTCTATTAGAAAAAAGAGACATTGATATTTTTTCCGTTTATATGACGCTTTAGTTATAATATTTGTGAATTGAATTTAGAATATTATGCTCACAAATATATTGTGAATATTGAGGAATCCTTAGTAATAAGGTGTGAACACCTGCTGGATTGACTTGAAGTTTATATCACGATAAGAAAGGGGTATCACATATACTGTTATTATGTTACCGTAAAGGAATGAATATATAAAATAAAATATTTTTTTCTGGATATTTTAACATTTTTATGAACGATTACTATATTTTAATTTATTTGACTTCGTATATATCCTATCTTCTTAACAATAGTTTATTTCTTTTTTTCTTCTTTAAACATTTTGGGGCTCTGAAAAGAGCCGTTTTCCACCCTTCATATTATTATGATCACCTTCAAAATAATATATTTCGTTTACTTAGAACTGGTATATTTAGTGACAGCTTTGGTACCTTCGCTAACGGCATGCTTAGCCAATTCACCGGGTAACAATAACCTAACGGCGGTTTGGATTTCTCTGCTCGTGATGGTCGATCTTTTATTGTAATGGGCGAGGCGCGACGCTTCGGCGGCTATCCTTTCGAATATATCGTTCACGAAAGAATTCATAATCGACATGGCCTTGCTGGAAATACCCGTATCGGGATGAACCTGCTTTAAAACTTTGTATATGTAAATCGCGTAGCTTTCCTTCCTCCTACGCTTCTTTTTCTTATCGCTCTTAGAAATGTTTTTCTGGGCTTTTCCAGCCTTTTTTGCCGCTTTACCGCTTGTCTTCGGTGGCATTTTAAACGAATGAGATTCGCGACCTACCCATACAGCAAAAGATAAAAGACTAAACCGAAATATACCTATAGTCGTTTAATTATTTGATAAATGACGCTACACTTCTAAGCTCCGCCCATTCTTGGCGTTATGTCGTAGAAAGCTCTGATTGGTCGAGTAGGAAACGTACTAGTGTTTTGAGAAGTTGCCGAATAAAAGCTATTCGCTGGACAGTTCACTGCCAGTTGTTCATTCGTTGTCGAAAGGACGTGAGCGTTGTCGCCATTAGTTTTTCGGTTATTTTTAGTTTAAAAAAGTTAGCAATACAATGTCTGGACGTGGTAAGGGTGGAAAAGTGAAGGGAAAGGCGAAATCTCGTTCCAACCGAGCGGGATTACAATTTCCTGTTGGCCGTATTCACCGGCTTTTAAGGAAAGGAAATTATGCCGAACGCGTAGGGGCCGGTGCTCCCGTCTACTTAGCTGCCGTAATGGAATATTTGGCGGCCGAAGTTCTCGAGTTGGCAGGTAACGCCGCTAGAGACAACAAGAAAACAAGGATTATCCCTAGGCATTTACAATTGGCCATCAGAAATGACGAAGAACTGAACAAACTCCTCTCCGGTGTTACTATAGCCCAGGGCGGCGTTCTACCAAACATCCAGGCCGTATTGTTACCGAAAAAAACAGATAGTAAAACCAAATAAGTTACATGAGCCTTAGGGTTTTTGTGTCGTACAAAAACCTTTTAACTATCGGTCCTTTTCAGGACCACCAAAATAATAAAACAAAAAAAGAAACTTAAAATTAAAACTCATATTATGACTTGCACTTACTAATTATTTAAAATATTCTAATAAACAGTTTAAGTACTTTAAAGATTGTTTTTTGGGTGTGTAAGATAAATTAAGAGACATTCCAATACCAATAATTATCGTTTTATTAAACAACAATTAAGTCGAAATAATATGAAGGATTTATTTCTAGCGGTTCTCCTTTAGTAAAATCGAACCGTATTATAACATCGCGCCTTGTATATAATCTATGTAATTAACGATGAATTTAAGGGGCGGTCTATTTATTAAGTATAGAGTTTTGGAATCCAAACCCTCAAATAATTAGGGCCAGTTATACTTAAATTATTATTTTAAATAAAATTATGATGATTGTAATGATTGAAAGATTATCCTTAAATCCTAATAGAGCTTCCGTTTTTTAAATATCGATAAATTTGTGGTTCTGAAAAGAACCGTTGTTTAATTTTTCTAAAATTAATTTTGAGGGTCACATTTCACGTTAGTTCGCGAATAAAATGTGACTTAACCTCCAAACCCGTATAATGTACGTCCTTGACGTTTCAAGGCGTATACTACATCCATTGCGGTAACGGTTTTTCTTTTGGCGTGTTCGGTATATGTAACGGCATCTCTGATGACGTTTTCCAAAAACACTTTTAAAACACCTCTGGTCTCTTCGTAAATCAGACCAGATATACGTTTTACGCCGCCTCGTCTAGCCAATCTTCTAATGGCGGGCTTCGTAATACCTTGGATATTATCACGAAGCACTTTACGATGCCGCTTGGCTCCTCCTTTTCCCAAACCTTTACCACCTTTACCTCTGCCGGTCATCTTTTATCGAACCTAATACAAAAAAAATAAATGATCTCGAATAAGTAGCGCGCTCACAACACGAGTGCTACGGACAACTGTTGTCGATTACATTCAATCAGCCCGGTTTTGTAGACTTAGGATTGAGTTCCGCCCACTGGCACAAAACGGACCAATCAGATTAGATAACATGTTATAAAAAGGACTCTCTGATTTTATGACCGAATCAGTCCGAAAGGGGTCGCCGTCGTTTGCGTTTGTTAATTTTTCTCATTACCTCTATTTTAAAAATATGGCTCGTACCAAGCAAACTGCGCGAAAATCAACAGGAGGTAAAGCTCCTAGGAAACAATTGGCTACCAAAGCGGCCAGGAAAAGCGCTCCAGCTACCGGTGGCGTTAAGAAACCACATCGCTACCGACCTGGGACGGTCGCTTTGCGGGAGATTCGTCGTTATCAAAAGAGCACCGAATTATTGATTAGGAAATTACCTTTTCAACGATTGGTTCGCGAAATCGCTCAAGATTTCAAGACCGATTTACGTTTTCAAAGTTCGGCGGTGATGGCTTTACAAGAGGCCAGCGAAGCTTATTTAGTTGGCCTTTTTGAGGATACTAATTTATGTGCGATACATGCAAAGCGAGTAACCATCATGCCCAAGGATATTCAGCTAGCCAGACGTATCAGAGGCGAACGTGCCTAAACTTTATTTTCTATCATTTATAATACTCTACTTATATTCGTATTTTGCAACAAAAAAAAACGGTTCTTTTCAGAACCACCTAAATTTAATCAAAGAAAAAGAAGATAATTCAATTAATATTCTTTTATCGATATTTATATAAACCACTAAAAGAGTTATGGATTTTTATCTCAGAGTTATATTCGACTACATGTTAGTAATTAATAACAGTCGGTGTACTTATACGCATTGTTTTTAAAAACTAAAGAAAAAATAATGTAATCACTAATAACCAAAGAATAATAATATACTGTTGATAACAAAATTTGTATTTCAATATTGGATACTACAGCTGTATAATATATAAAATTAATTTTTTTAAGATTATTTCTTTTTTTATTTATCTAAATTGTGGCTCTGAAAAGAACCGTTTTCTCCTTTATGATATTCAAGGCTTATGGTTTACTTAGAACTGGTATATTTAGTGACGGCTTAGGTACCTTCACTAACGGCGTGCTTAGCCAATTCACCGGGCAGCAATAATCGCACGGCAGTTTGGATTTCTCTGCTTGTGATAGTAGATCTTTTATTGTAATGAGCGAGACGGGACGCTTCGGCGGCTATCCTTTCGAATATATCGTTCACGAAAGAATTCATGATCGACATGGCCTTGCTGGAGATACCCGTATCGGGATGAACTTGCTTTAAAACTTTGTAAATGTAGATCGCGTAGCTTTCCTTCCTCTTGCGTTTCTTTTTCTTGTCACTTTTGGAGATATTTTTCTGAGCCTTACCGGCCTTTTTGGCCGCCTTACCGCTTGTTTTCGGAGGCATTTCGAAATAAATATTACGATATTAAAGGAACCACGAAAAGTACTAGACTAAAACAAATTTCAGGAATCCTTAGAATTTATAGGCTCCTTAAATACACTCCTAAGCCCCGCCTATTATCTGAGTTAGCCTTTCATTGGTCGCGTACGAGATCATGCGTTCGGCTTACGAACAAAATTCGTTGCTAGTATGTTGACAGTTTTAGTACAGATTTCAACTCTAAGGCGAGCGAGTTCTAGAAGCAATCGATAGTAAAATGTCCGGACGTGGTAAAGGCGGAAAAGTGAAGGGAAAGGCGAAGTCTCGTTCTAACCGAGCGGGATTACAATTCCCTGTCGGTCGTATTCACAGACTTTTAAGGAAAGGGAATTATGCCGAACGCGTAGGGGCCGGTGCTCCCGTCTACTTAGCTGCCGTAATGGAATATCTGGCAGCCGAGGTTCTCGAATTGGCGGGTAACGCCGCTAGAGATAACAAGAAAACCAGGATTATCCCTAGGCATTTGCAATTGGCCATCAGAAACGACGAAGAATTGAACAAACTCCTATCCGGAGTTACTATAGCCCAGGGCGGCGTTCTGCCAAATATCCAAGCTGTATTGTTACCTAAAAAGACAGATAGCAAAACTAAATAAAACGAATGTAACCTATTTTATCATCAAATATCGGTCCTTTTCAGGACCACCAAGACAGTTGAAAAAGAGAATTTTATTATTTTAGCTTAAGTAGTAAAATAACAGGCATAAGTTTTAATTTTGAGAGGTTTTGTGATATACGACAGAGTTACGACGTTATTTTATAGATCGCAATACTTTTGACAATACCTTTCTCTGAATCTTCGTGCATGCAGTCTCTTCTTAATGAGAGTATTGAACAATATCCATTTTATTGTATCGATATCGTATCTTTCTAATTTCTCATTCATTTCATTAATTATTTCCTAATTGTTATGATCGGATTTGCAAAGATTAGGATTTCTGTATATCGAACCGGTACATGTCAGCTGTATTTATGAGGTTATGTTATTTGTTCTTAGAATTTGATGTGATCAATTGAAAATGAGATGAAAGTTGCTTTAATTTATCGTTTCGGACCGACTATTAGTGCCGTGTCATCGTTTGGAGATTACTATGGAACATAATTGTGCGACGAGTTATGATAGACTGTCATTTATTGTTGCGACTGGATTTGGTGGTCTCCAGCTATATATGCGTTTATTATTTATAATTGTCGATCCGATTCACTACCTACTAATTCTATATTGTGAATTTTTAGTTTAATGATCATGTCCTTACTGTTGGACCAACACCCCACTTGGATGCATTGGTACGATGACTGTCTCCGTAGGAAGGCCATGCATGACAGTCAACCCATGTATTTCTTTTCATTAGGGTAGTTTATACAGTAAGTGTCTATTTATTGACTATAGGGTACCAATTAGTTACTTCGTATGGTTACCTTTAAGGTAATTGAATGATATTGTTGCTTTTAGTGAGCAACTAAATGACATTGAGAGATTTGACCGGATGTTAGTTTGAAGATGTTTATATATTCCATGCAACAATCTTTCGCTTATTCCGAGTTGCTGCGGTTATACACAGTTACTGACTTGCCCCTTGACATCCTCTCGGATGTGCACTTCCTTTGAGGATTATCCGTGATGACCTGTATTGCCTTATATAATTAGCATTTTTGAGTAAGTTTGAAATCTAGGTGAGAGTGCCGTTTATGTATGTATATGTTTGTTAATCTAGTGATTTATCATAGGTTACTTATTGTTGTTATTGCAATTTAGGTTAGATTGTTTCGAAGAGCCTTCCTTGATGTGAATATATCTCTTCCTTTGTTTCGACTGTGGGTGAATTCTGATGCTTAGCTAAGGATATTTTATATCATATTCTATTTATATCATTAATTTAGAATAGAATAGAATATAATATAATACAATTTTCAAAGATTTTTAATGATATTCTTGACAATTTTACGCTTCTCTATATTTGAAAATCCTATTCTTTGATTGTCTTGGTTCTCGCTAGATGGCGCGCGCCGCCTGATTTCTTTCTCTACTTTATGTCGTTGGATATTGTTTTCGTCTCTCATTCATTAGAATTGACGTACACGCATTGGAGGTTATGTCTTCGTTCTGTTTAAACGTTTTGTTTATTTTATTTTGTTATTGTTGTGTTTTTAGGTTTTCTTATGGATTAGACCGATCTTATGTGATTTGTCGACCTGTGACTTGTTTGTTTTACCCCCTCGCACCACTTGGAGGTTATGTCGGACACCATCTGTGTCACTAGATTGTACTTTTGTATGAATATTTCGTATTATTTCAGGGTGAATTTGACGCCGTAGATATGTTTTGATATTGTTTAACCACTTTTATTTCATTTTATTTTGTTGCTAGTCACCTTCCAATCAAGATACCAGCGGTGTATTTACATTTTTTGTATTTTTTAGGTTATCCGTGTCCAGTTCCCCTGACAGAACTGGTAGAGCCGACCGTGATCAATCTGGAAATCACATGTCCGAAGCTATCCGCATCAACCTGCGGTTCCTCTGCACTTGATGACCGAACGCCAACAGGCCAGGATTCTACCTTTGCTTAAGTACTTTCGGATATGTTGAATACTACATTTGTTTATATTAGACTTATCTGCTCGAAGTTTATTAGTTAGATGACTTATATGTTTGATTTGCAAGGTATGAGGTCTATTGAGATAGCGACCCCGTAGGACGGTGCAGTAACTTCGTGATTGTGTTTCATATTGTTCAATCATTCCTAATGCCAATCATCCTCCCATCGGAATATCAATAGTCTAGTTATGATTTTTAATGTTTTAGGTTAGGGAGTCTTGGCAGAGTTGACGGAACTGGCCGTGTCCGAGTGGTGGAATGGACAAAGCACCCTGGGACCATTGCTACTATGAGTTTGCCAATTTTCCACACTACAAGATGAGCATTATTTGTCTTTCTCTATGATTAGGACTATCGCTGAAACAGTAGTCCTAGCAAGTCCTACTCCCCAAGCGGAGAGAAGTTAGGGGGGCAGTAGGAATCTCGTTAATCCATGCACGCGCCTTCCTGATATGTTCGGGCATAGGCTGCGGTTGTCAAGGCGGTGGTAGTTAGTCCCGCCGTTTACCCGCGCTCGGCATCTCGATCCTTCTCTGAACGGATGCGAACGCGATCTGCTGAGCTGGTCTTTCCTGCGTAAGTATATGGACATTTTGAAATGTAGACTATCTGTCTATGGCTCTGGTGCTTGTTAAAACTCCGAGCTGGTCTTTCCTGCGTAAGTATCGGGGACGGTTCACGTACGGGTCTCCGAGCGCCTGTTCGGTTCCGTCGCGGCAGTATTGCGTAAAATTTTAGATAAGGACAGTGGGAATCTCGTTAATCCATGCACGCGCCTTCCTGATATGTTCGGGCATAGGCTGCGGTTGTCAAGGTGGTGGTAGTTAGTCCCGCCGTTTACCCGCGCTCGGCATCTCGATCCTTCTCTGAACGGATCCGAACGCGATCTGCTGAGCTGGTCTTTCCTGCGTAAGTATATGGACATTTTGAAATGTAGACTATCTGTCTATGGCTCTGGTGCTTGTTAAAGCTCCGAGCTGGTCTTTCCTGCGTAAGTATCGGGGACGGTTCACGTACGGGTCTCCGAGCGCCTGTTCGGTTCCGTCGCGGCAGTATTGCGTAAAATTTTAGATAAGGACAGTGGGAATCTCGTTAATCCATGCACGCGCCTTCCTGATATGTTCGGGCATAGGCTGCGGTTGTCAAGGTGGTGGTAGTTAGTCCCGCCGTTTACCCGCGCTCGGCATCTCGATCCTTCTCTGAACGGATCCGAACGCGATCTTAGTTAGGGACATTTTGAAATGTAGACCATGAGTCTATGGCTCTGGTGCTTGTTAAAGGTCTGAGCTGGTCTTTCCTGCGTAAGTATATGGACATTTTGAAATGTAGACTATCTGTCTATGGCTCTGGTGCTTGTTAAAGCTCCGAGCTGGTCTTTCCTGCGTAAGTATCGGGGACGGTTCACGTACGGGTCTCCGAGCGCCTGTTCGGTTCCGTCGCGGCCGTATTACGTAAAATTTTAGATAAGGACAGTGGGAATCTCGTTAATCCATGCACGCGCCTTCCTGATATGTTCGGGCATAGGCTGCGGTTGTCAAGGTGGTGGTAGTTAGTCCCGCCGTTTACCCGCGCTCGGCATCTCGATCCTTCTCTGAACGGATCCGAACGCGATCTGCTGAGCTGGTCTTTCCTGCGTAAGTATATGGACATTTTGAAATGTAGACTATCTGTCTATGGCTCTGGTGCTTGTTAAAGCTCCGAGCTGGTCTTTCCTGCGTAAGTATCGGGGACGGTTCACGTACGGGTCTCCGAGCGCCTGTTCGGTTCCGTCGCGGCCGTATTGCGTAAAATTTTAGATAAGGACAGTGGGAATCTCGTTAATCCATGCACGCGCCTTCCTGATATGTTCGGGCATAGGCTGCGGTTGTCAAGGTGGTGGTAGTTAGTCCCGCCGTTTACCCGCGCTCGGCATCTCGATCCTTCTCTGAACGGATCCGAACGCGATCTGCTGAGCTGGTCTTTCCTGCGTAAGTATATGGACATTTTGAAATGTAGACTATCTGTCTATGGCTCTGGTGCTTGTTAAAGCTCCGAGCTGGTCTTTCCTGCGTAAGTATCGGGGACGGTTCACGTACGGGTCTCCGAGCGCCTGTTCGGTTCCGTCGCGGCCGTATTGCGTAAAATTTTAGATAAGGACAGTGGGAATCTCGTTAATCCATGCACGCGCCTTCCTGATATGTTCGGGCATAGGCTGCGGTTGTCAAGGTGGTGGTAGTTAGTCCCGCCGTTTACCCGCGCTCGGCATCTCGATCCTTCTCTGAACGGATCCGAACGCGATCTGCTGAGCTGGTCTTTCCTGCGTAAGTATATGGACATTTTGAAATGTAGACTATCTGTCTATGGCTCTGGTGCTTGTTAAAGCTCCGAGCTGGTCTTTCCTGCGTAAGTATCGGGGACGGTTCACGTACGGGTCTCCGAGCGCCTGTTCGGTTCCGTCGCGGCCGTATTGCGTAAAATTTTAGATAAGGACAGTGGGAATCTCGTTAATCCATGCACGCGCCTTCCTGATATGTTCGGGCATAGGCTGCGGTTGTCAAGGTGGTGGTAGTTAGTCCCGCCGTTTACCCGCGCTCGGCATCTCGATCCTTCTCTGAACGGATCCGAACGCGATCTGCTGAGCTGGTCTTTCCTGCGTAAGTATATGGACATTTTGAAATGTAGACTATCTGTCTATGGCTCTGGTGCTTGTTAAAGCTCCGAGCTGGTCTTTCCTGCGTAAGTATCGGGGACGGTTCACGTACGGGTCTCCGAGCGCCTGTTCGGTTCCGTCGCGGCCGTATTGCGTAAAATTTTAGATAAGGACAGTGGGAATCTCGTTAATCCATGCACGCGCCTTCCTGATATGTTCGGGCATAGGCTGCGGTTGTCAAGGTGGTGGTAGTTAGTCCCGCCGTTTACCCGCGCTCGGCATCTCGATCCTTCTCTGAACGGATCCGAACGCGATCTGCTGAGCTGGTCTTTCCTGCGTAAGTATATGGACATTTTGAAATGTAGACTATCTGTCTATGGCTCTGGTGCTTGTTAAAGCTCCGAGCTGGTCTTTCCTGCGTAAGTATCGGGGACGGTTCACGTACGGGTCTCCGAGCGCCTGTTCGGTTCCGTCGCGGCCGTATTGCGTAAAATTTTAGATAAGGACAGTGGGAATCTCGTTAATCCATGCACGCGCCTTCCTGATATGTTCGGGCATAGGCTGCGGTTGTCAAGGCGGTGGTAGTTAGTCCCGCCGTTTACCCGCGCTCGGCATCTCGATCCTTCTCTGAACGGATCCGAACGCGATCTGCTGAGCTGGTCTTTCCTGCGTAAGTATATGGACATTTTGAAATGTAGACTATCTGTCTATGGCTCTGGTGCTTGTTAAAGCTCCGAGCTGGTCTTTCCTGCGTAAGTATCGGGGACGGTTCACGTACGGGTCTCCGAGCGCCTGTTCGGTTCCGTCGCGGCAGTATTGCGTAAAATTTTAGATAAGGACAGTGGGAATCTCGTTAATCCATGCACGCGCCTTCCTGATTTGTTCGGGCATAGGCTGCGGTTGTCAAGGCGGTGGTAGTTAGTCCCGCCGTTTACCCGCGAACGATATCTCGATAAGTTAAAATTCAAAATGGTCCAAAGGTTAGGCTACTTTCGTAACTAATCGTATTACAATGCATGACCTTTTTTGATTAATGTGGTTTCTATTTAAAGCAGGTTTTACAGTTTTACCTAATTGTCAGTTTTCTGAATGTCTAAACTATTTTCGTCCAATTTTTTTGATTAATTCATTCCAATCGAAGGTTGTACGTATTATCGGTTGCGACGATACAGAATTCCATGTATCTGTGATTGATGAGCATGTCTTCATGTTCGTTGATCCTTCATTTCATTAGAACCAAATATAGTTGCCATGTGATATCGATTTGGCTCTGAATTCTCGTCATGTCGAATTGGTATTATATGGTCCCTCATAAGTAGGTGCACTTGAAGGTTCGTCAAATTATGCGGGCGTCCTCCCGCTATATTCAGGTATACATCGGAGGTTTTAATGCAGTTGTAACTGGCCTCACCGTTTAACCGCATATGATATACTGAAACGCGGATTTTATTCGCCATCGGACCGAACGGGCTCTAGAAGTACAATGCGGGTAATGATCGAATTCAGATGAATGGAATTAGTCTCCAATTCAATTTCCGCACGGGGCGATGTTTTTTAATTGTTTTTTGATAGTTCATCGCATTAGGTCTGAAAACTGTATATTTAATAGTCTCATAAGGTATAACTTATAAACGTATCTTGTGGTTCGTCTTCGAACTGAACGTACATTTAAGACAATGTTCCGAATTAAAATAGTGAATTTAATTCTGGAAATCGTAAGAAAATGTTTCCAAACATGATAATAGAATACAAAAAGAGTATAGGCTAGGTGCTTATCGGTTAAGATGAATGATATCCTTAAGTTTACACAACGTTCTGTAAAACGAATTTAGCAAAATAAAAGAGATTTACATCCCTTGTATTTGTCTTTATATACATACGCATATTATATGCAATATACTTATGTACGGAAAATGTTCCCAAGAACGAATTTAGACAAATAAAAAGGCGAATAGAAAGGATTGACATCCTCTCTATTCGCCTTTGTTATTTATACAAGCATACATAAATGTATCATCGATGTATATCAATGCGATATATTTATGTACGGAAAATGTTCCCAAGAACGAATTTAGACAAATAAAAAGGCGAATAGAAAGGATTGACATCCTCTCTATTCGCCTTTGTTATTTATACAAGCATACATAAATGTATCATCGATGTATATCAATGCGATATATTTATGTACGGAAAATGTTCCCAAGAACGAATTTAGACAAATAAAAAGGCGAATAGAAAGGATTGACATCCTCTCTATTCGCCTTTGTT
>NW_027472901.1:165000-179238 GCF_030347505.1 Rhynchophorus ferrugineus
TTAGAATGGAAAAGACGCGCCGTCGAAAAACGGTGTTTTCTCCCTCGTATTCGAGAGACAACGCACCTACGATCCGACGTCGATTAAAAACTAATTTTATCGGATACGACGATCGTATTAATGGTGCGCGCTACGTTTATCACAAAAACGTGCGAACGACCGTTTTAAACACGTCTCATCCCTTTCATATTCGTACGACCCGTACGAGAGAGTTAGGTCACACGTACGGGTCCGCTGTCACGTTTTAGAACGTCGCGATCGAATCGCGCTTATACGCTCAGCACGCTCAGACATTTCTCGTCGATCGCGAAGATCAAAGAAAATCCGAGCAGTCTTGAAATGAGATACGACCCTCAGCCAGGAGTGGTCCGGGTATGAGATCCCAGGACCGCAATGTGCGTTCGAAATGTCGATGTTCATGTGTCCTGCAGTTCACAAGTTGACGCGCAATTAGCTGCGTTCTTCATCGACCCACGAGCCAAGTGATCCACCGTTTAGGGTAATCTTTTTTTAAGTTAGGTTTTAAACGCATATCGAAACGTTTCTATTATAAGACGACGACGACGCGCGCTCACGTCATAGACAGCGCTTGCGCCCCTTTCGCAGCCGCCGTCGACTTTAAAACGCTCTTACGGTTTATTTTCGTCTTCTCCACTACACACAACGAGAGGAGCGGAGACAGACTACTCGAAATGGTGACGTTCGTTGTAAATTTTCGTCGTCTCACCTCGTACGACAACAAAAGAGCATACGCTGATCATAGTTTGGCAATATTTTCGTAAACTAAATCTCACCCTTTTGGAATGAAACAAACGAAGGGTGATAAGATTTTCGTAAACTAATCACATTACCGATCATCGTATATGTTCGTCGATATGAGGATCGAAACGTCGATTAGAAATATAATTGGCAAAATCGTTTTATTTTGCGCTCGATTTGTCCATTTATAACGAAATCCGTCGTAGGCCGACGATTATTACTCGTCGTCCTATATAACAACATCTTCATCGTATATATCTCCGCTTTGGGGCGTACATCTTTTAAAACCATATATTATAGGTACCCGAAAACAGCTACGTTGACGACGTCGAAATTCGATCGGAACTTCCGAACTTCGTAGATGGCTCTTTAACGTTCGACAATGATTTTTACAGACTTGTACGTTTACCTATTATATATATATATAGGCATAACAACACACTGTAATGATCCTTCCGCAGGTTCACCTACGGAAACCTTGTTACGACTTTTACTTCCTCTAAATGATCAAGTTTGGTCATCTTTTCCTACACATCGACGACGCCGAAACGCCATCGCGTGTCGATCCGAAGACCTCACTAAATCATTCAATCGGTAGTAGCGACGGGCGGTGTGTACAAAGGGCAGGGACGTAATCAACGCGAGCTTATGACTCGCGCTTACTGGGAATTCCTCGTTCATGGGGAACAATTGCAAGCCCCAATCCCTAGCACGAAGGAGGTTCAGCGGGTTACCCGGGCCGCTCGGCCAGGGAAGACACGCTGATTCCTTCAGTGTAGCGCGCGTGCGGCCCAGAACATCTAAGGGCATCACAGACCTGTTATTGCTCAATCTCGTGCGGCTAGAAGCCGCCTGTCCCTCTAAGAAGAATAGTTTGTACGCCGACAGTAAAAACCGCGCACGAACCGCGAAACCCGAAAGCAACGCGGCCGGCGGGCCTTTAGGATGTCAAAAAGCGCCTAGTTAGCAGGCTAGAGTCTCGTTCGTTATCGGAATTAACCAGACAAATCGCTCCACCAACTAAGAACGGCCATGCACCACCACCCACCGAATCAAGAAAGAGCTCTCAATCTGTCAATCCTTCCGGTGTCCGGGCCTGGTGAGGTTTCCCGTGTTGAGTCAAATTAAGCCGCAGGCTCCACTCCTGGTGGTGCCCTTCCGTCAATTCCTTTAAGTTTCAGCTTTGCAACCATACTTCCCCCGGAACCCAAAAGCTTTGGTTTCCCGGAAGCTGCCCGTCGAGTCATATTAGGGAACGTCGACGGATCGCTAGCTGGCATCGTTTAAGGTTAGAACTAGGGCGGTATCTGATCGCCTTCGAACCTCTAACTTTCGTTCTTGATCAATGAAAGCGTTTTTGGCAAATGCTTTCGCTTCTGTTCGTCTTGCGACGATCCAAGAATTTCACCTCTAACGTCGCAATACGAATGCCCCCATCCGTTCCTATTAATCATTACCTCGGGGTTCCGAAAACCAACAAAATAGAACCGAGGTCCTATTCCATTATTCCATGCATACAGTATTCAGGCGAAATTTTAGCCTGCTTTGAGCACTCTAATTTGTTCAAAGTAAACGTGCCGGCCCACCTCGACACTCAGTAAAGAGCACCGCGGCAGGATTGAGTTGGGCCGTCGTAACCACGACGCGCACAACACGCACGCCGAAACGCACGCGCGACGGCGACGCGACACGACTAAGCCCACCGGCAGGACGTCTCGCGAAAAACACGCCAGTTAACACCGCGAACGATGAACCGGCGGCGCGAGACACAAATTCGACTACGAGCTTTTTAACCGCAACAACTTTAATATACGCTATTGGAGCTGGAATTACCGCGGCTGCTGGCACCAGACTGGCCCTCCAATTGATCCTCGTTAAAGGGTTTAGAGTGTACTCATTCCGATTACGGGGCCTCGGATGAGTCCCGTATCGTTATTTTTCGTCACTACCTCCCCGTGCCGGGAGTGGGTAATTTGCGCGCCTGCTGCCTTCCTTGGATGTGGTAGCCGTTTCTCAGGCTCCCTCTCCGGAATCGAACCCTGATTCCCCGTTACCCGTTACGACCATGGTAGGCGCAGAACCTACCATCGACAGTTGATAAGGCAGACATTTGAAAGATGCGTCGCCGGTGCGAGACCGTGCGATCAGCTTAAAGTTATTCAGAGTCACCAAGTTGTACGATGACGAGCGCGAACCCGAAACCGATTGGTTTTGATCTAATAAAAGCACTCCTTCCATCTCTGGTCGGAGCTCTGTTTGCATGTATTAGCTCTAGAATTACCACAGTTATCCAAGTAATTGTGGGTACGATCTAAGGAACCATAACTGATTTAATGAGCCTTTCGCGGTTTCACCTTAATTCGGTATGTACTGAGACATGCATGGCTTAATCTTTGAGACAAGCATATGACTACTGGCAGGATCAACCAGGGAACTGTTCTTATTATTTTATCGACACGAAGCAGATAAAACAAATACAGACACAGTTTATTTTATAAGTTTGACTTATAAAGAAACGTGTGCGTAAGACGACGATATATAATATATATCGACGACTAATAAAAAGGAGGTGCATGATAGCGCGCCTAGACGACGGAAAAACCGGTCCGAGGCGCCACGCTCTTACATTTTAATATTAGTTGTCTAATAAAACAAAACGATATCATCATCTTAGACACATCTTTTGTTTTTTTTATACACAACCGATCGACTAGGCACCCAATTATCTCGATTATCGACGACGATCGTCGACTACGTCGAAAATTGGATGCCGCAAAATATCGTTCGGCGTTTATAAGACCTCGAAAAACATTCTCTCCGAACCCTTCGCTAGATAGAAATATATAAAGCGACAAGGAAACCTCGTACGAGAAACGTTTCGTGATTTTTTATTTTATTCTCGCTCGGAGAGCAGAGAGCTATCGCAAAATGTGTTGCTGTTTTATGAACGTTCCGATGAAAAACCGATACGTCCATAAAAATAATAATTCCAATCGCATATGAATCGTGGATCATCTTCTTCTAACGAAGCCGAATGTTCCCGCCGAATTCGCGATCTCGCAGTGATACCGTCGTCGTCGTCGTACGCTTCCCGATATATCGAAAAAAACCGACCAGGAAGAACAACGAAACGACGATACAAAATCGCGAGAGCGTTACGAATATATAATAACACGACGAAATACGCTTTTTATTTAGATAAATAAAAAAATACGGTTCGGATCTTATATATTAACATATAATATGTAATACCACCTTCGCTGATCAAAAGCCACTCGGTAAAAGTGTCACAGCGCCGGTCGACCCGACCCGTCGTATCCGTCTCTCGTATCGCCCCACGTAGAAGCGCACACGATTTAAGCGCGGGTCTCTCGCCAGCTATCGGAAATGTATGGGTGTTTTAGAACAGATCGTTTATACGGACGTTGCGCAAATTTTTCGTTTTTACGTCTGCCCGTTCTCGTTATTATCGGAATGTTCCGATGAATAAACTTTAGCTTTAGACAACGTGAACTTCTAAAGCAATAATTTTAACCTCTCGTGTTAATACGTCCTCAGGCCGTTTCTAGACTGCCGATCACGTTCTTTAAAAGTCGGAAAATTCCGATCCATAAAATTATGCTAGTAGAATGTAAAGATCCTTCATAGGATGGATACTGTCACATATCGATACGGCGATCGGAGTAAAACTGTTCTCACGTATTTCAGGACATTTTAGGTTGTTACGTCGGCCCGTTCGTTATTATCGGTATATACCTATGAATAAATGTTTTGCTTGTAGAACGTAAGATTCCAAAAGAATGATTCGCCGAAACGATGGTGCACCCTTACGATCGGATATTTGCCGCTTATTGGCCATTTTCTATAATTCATCCGTTAGATATCGTTTATCGACTACGGATAAGGTTTTCCGATATCAGAATGTTCCTAAGGATGATTCGAAAGTGATTTGAACGAAGAATTTGATAGAATGAATCCTTTATTTATCCATTGAGTACAGGGTACGGAGTGTCTGCGGGGTCAGCTAATATATTATATTTCTCTCTCGACGTAATGGTAACTCGAAGTCCGAACCGCGCTCATGAAGCTCGGTTTCAATCCAATCCATGTTGGTCGGTTCCTCGAGAGGAACGCCGTATCTTCGCGGTCGACCGCCTAATGAATCAGGTGGTAAAAGTCCAAGCCCAGCGCGGCAACGGCAGGCGCGTTCAACGTTTTAACTGCCAATTCTACGGTCATTCATCGGCCAACTGTAAAGCCACTCCGGCCTACATCAAGTCCCAAAGACAGAAATTCCCCGCCGAAATGCACCAACTGTTGAGAACCATACACCGCAAATTACTCGGGATGCAAGTGCCGACCTACTCCAAAAACAACCAAACCCAAAAGACCAATTCCTCCCCCCACTCATGTACGGGGAACTCAAGATAACAGTCGTCTGGCTGGTCTGGATTCCACTAGAACACGAACCCGATCTCCATTGGCGAAATACTCTTCGGAACATATTCAGATGACCAAGGAGATTTTCAGGCCATTTTCAACGCCATCAACCACACAGCTATTGGAAGAATTACTATCGGCCGGGATAATAGATGAGTTGGAACTTGGGCTTATTGCTCCAAGCGAACCAACTCACTACTCCTCCAATCGACCGACAATAATTGACTTTTTTATCTATCAAAATTCGAATCAAGCCTCTGACCTGCAAGTACTCCAAGATATCGATTCTGACCACAGGCCTATCCTCCTCACCCACCATCAGCGATTTTCCACTGAGTTCCACTGTCCCCAAGCAAGGTCAACCTAGTAAACGAAAAAAAAAGTATCTTCTCTTTGACGATCCTCATTATATTAGGACGATAGTTCCATTCTAAATTCTTGATTAATTACAGTTCCTATTTGTTCATTTCGAGACGTTCCCGTGATTAATACTTATCGTGTAGAAATTAGCCACAATCCACAATTAGCCACAGTTAGGAAAAATAAATTAATTATCATATAGTCATAAACGTAATAAAAATGAATACACATATTTTCGAAGTCACTCCAGAAATACTTTACCTTATTTTTAAATAACAATCTCGGGCCGTACCATTTTTACAAAACTTATTCTATATACTTACTATATAACAGATTATAATGATATAATATAATTCAATACAATAACTACAATATATATATATATATCTGAAAATTCTGTTTTTATAAAATGTCAGCTACTGTTTAACATTTCATTTTTTAAAATGTATATCCAATTGTGGTTCTGAAAAGAACCGATTTTGCAGGTAAGTAGTATATTGAAACACACATAGGTATGTGAATTAATTTACTTAGAACTGGTATATTTGGTGACTGCTTTGGTACCTTCGCTAACGGCGTGCTTAGCCAACTCACCGGGTAACAATAACCTAACGGCGGTTTGGATTTCTCTGCTCGTGATCGTTGATCTCTTATTGTAATGGGCGAGACGCGACGCTTCGGCGGCTATCCTTTCGAATATATCGTTCACGAAAGAATTCATGATCGACATGGCCTTGCTGGAGATACCCGTATCGGGATGAACCTGCTTTAAAACTTTGTATATGTAAATCGCATAGCTTTCCTTCCTCCTGCGCTTCTTTTTCTTGTCGCTCTTAGAGATATTTTTCTGGGCTTTTCCGGCTTTCTTGGCCGCCTTACCGCTTGTCTTCGGTGGCATTTCGAAATAAAAATCCCGACGTCTCACGTACCTCAAAGAGTACTTAACTAAAAAAATGCCTTTAATTCTAGAACTTATAACATTCGAAGGAACACTTCTAAGCCCCGCCCATAGCCCGAGTTAGAGTCTGATTGGTCGCGTATGATATAACGAGTTTGGCTCGCGGACAAAATTCCAGGCCGATCTGTAAGAAATTTCCAGTACCGTTTTTGATTTAAAGGTGAGCGGTATCTAACAACGATCGAGATTAACATGTCCGGACGTGGTAAAGGCGGAAAAGTGAAGGGAAAGGCGAAGTCTCGTTCCAATCGTGCGGGATTACAATTTCCTGTCGGTCGTATTCACCGACTTCTAAGGAAAGGAAATTATGCCGAACGCGTAGGGGCCGGTGCTCCCGTTTACTTAGCTGCCGTAATGGAATATCTGGCGGCCGAAGTTCTCGAGTTGGCGGGTAACGCCGCTAGAGACAACAAGAAAACAAGGATTATCCCTAGGCATTTACAATTGGCCATCAGAAACGACGAGGAATTGAATAAACTGTTATCTGGCGTTACTATTGCCCAGGGCGGCGTCTTGCCTAACATTCAAGCAGTATTATTGCCTAAAAAGACAGACAGCAAAACCAAATAGATAACGCAAACCGTTTAAAGTTTTGCATACGCCCTTTAATATCGGTCCTTTTCAGGGCCAACAAAATCGTATAAAAAAGAAGTTAGAATACGCGTTCTTATTAAAGAATAAATATTAACTAGAAAATTTATAAATAATCTGATCTGTACTGAATATTCCTTTATTACTGTTTTAGAGTATCGATCGATCGGTTCCCTAATTAGTTACGGCTCTATCTAGAAAATAATCATTTAAGTAATAATAAGATAATAAATAAATTATATAAATATTCTTTCTTTTATAAAGTTATATTGTGGTTCTGAAAAGAACCGTTTTTTTTCTATTAAAAAAATACGGTCTTGGACGAACGTATTTTTTAGGGAAGTCGTAGCACGTCCAGGAGTGTCGGGATATTTGTAATTTTCAACTCCGTGTCTTCTTGATCTGACGATGAAATGTGTCGCCTGTTTAATATATCGTCATACGTAGTAGAAATAGTTTTATTTCTTTTTCTTTGGTGATACTGGTTTTTTAGTTTTCGCACCTTCACCAGCGGCAACACGAACAGTTGAGGTCGTCGTCTTAGCACTTTTCGGTTTAGGCGCCTTGGGCTTTTTCGTAGGTCCGGCTTTATTAGATTTTTTCGCTTTGGAAGGCGATTTCGGGGATCTTGCGGCCGTGTTGCTTTTTGCTGCTTTCGAAGATGAACTATTAGCGGCGGCATTGGAAGCGGACGTAGTCGTGGCGGCGGTAGATTTCTTTCCTGTTTTCTTTTCGACGGCTTTTTTGGCAGAAGCTTTTTTCTCGGCCAAAGTTGCAGATTCACCTTTCTTACTTTTAGCTGTGGTTTTCTTAGTTGAGGCGGAGGCGGCGGTCGTCTTTTTTTCCGTTTTCTCTGAGGTTTTTTTGGCAGACGCTTTTTTACCACCGGCTGTCGTAGCTGTCGCGGCACCTCCTACTGGTTTTCGTTTATTTTTCTGTCCGGTTTTGGCAGTGGCCGTTTTTCTTTTCTTCGTACCTGCGGCTGTCGTACCTCCTGCTTTACGTGCCGAAGCCGCTAATTTAAATGATCCGGAAGCTCCTTTGCCCTTCGTTTGTACCAAAACACCCGAAGCGATCCACGTCTTTATATATTTCTTTATAAAGGGCGATAATTTGTCAGCATCCACTTTGTAATTGGCCGCTATGTATTTTTTAATAGCTCTGAAGGAAGTTCCGCCTTTCTCTTTCAATCCTTTAATTGCACTCGTTACCATATCAGCGATCGGAGGATGACTAACTTTCGATTTAGAACTCTTCGCCTTGCTCGAAGTGGATTTTTCTTTCTTCCCTCCTGCAGACGAACCTGCGCTACCGGCTGTAGCTGATGCGGCTCCCGTAGCCGACACCGAAGATGAATTCGACCCGGCCGGTGTGCCTGTTGACGATGCGTTAACAACGGCGGCGGAATTTCCTCCACTCCCTTGATTCGACGAAGGAGAAACCGCTTGTCCGCTAATATCGACGTCCGACATTCTGATATAATTTCTTAATTTTCTTATAAGAACGTTCTAATCACGATTCGTTTGACAAAGTTACGTACGTGCGTATGCTTCTCGTTCGCGTATTTTAACTGTCTGGCGGTCGCTCTCATTTAATGCGTACCCTATATGATATGAGCCGAACGGAGGACTGAACGGTCGAGCGCGAACGACGTTCCATATTCCGGCTTCGTCGAAACGTTCATCGAGCTTGGAACCGTTTACTTATTTCTCATATTAAATACATAAATCCTTTAGAATATCATACGATTTATGTTCGAGGCGTTAAAAGATAAAACGTAGTAGAAGTAGCAAACTTTACCAATAAATTTTACGTTGACTATCGTCTTAGAAGGAAGCACAAAATCAAGCGTTGCTCTCGATTCCGTCGAAACTACCAATTTACATTCGAGTTATAGACTTTCGGTTATAACTATGAAAATATATCTTTTCAAATCTACGTCCCCCGATATATCGTCTTTTGATATAAATGCAATTCCGTACAGATCTAATGCTATTATTGGAGAAACGAGACATATTATTCCTAATTGATGCGGTACAGATTGTTCGTTGTCCAAAACGAATCTATATCGAAACGTACCGTTGTCGAATTAACTGTAAGAAAACAATGACATGAAAATTAACCGATCCTATACTAATATACTTCTTATTTAACGGTTTCTTAACACCATCCGAACTCTGGGTTACAATCGAACGTATCGGGTGAGCAACGATATCGAGACGTCTATAAGAATATCGTGTCAAACCCTTCTGTATCGATACAATGCTCATATATATTATAGTATATTTTGCTTCTTTAGTTGAAATCTGTTTTCATAAATAGTTATCTAAAGTCAATAAATACATGGAACGCGATCTCCATACATACGTGCGTAGAACTACCGTACCTTCTTTGAAATCTTAAGGATTCTCCAAGCTCATCGACGCGAAGTTTATCTCGGAGTATTTTCTCTCTAAAGGAAAACTATATTAAAGCTTCAACGAAGATTCGGTATTCGATTGTTCACCATCATTTACATTCTTGTCATTAACCTAACATTTATTATGAAATCTTATTTTAAACTTTATCTATCTTTTTATATTACGATCGTCTATTATAATGCAGTATATTTGTTACTTTACAAGTAAATCTTAGATGAAAGGAGCAGATATTTAATAAAATTTAACGTCATCTTAGTCCATTTTCGAATAATAAATTTCTTTTTTTATGCTAGTAAATTTGTGGCTCTGAAAAGAACCGTTGTTTTCTTTAGTTGAATAGATACGTTGTTCTGTTTTAATTGGTCAGCATATATAATACTTTATTTAACCGCCAAATCCGTATAGGGTTCGTCCTTGGCGTTTGAGGGCGTATACTACATCCATGGCAGTAACGGTTTTCCTTTTGGCGTGTTCGGTATAAGTGACGGCGTCTCTGATAACGTTTTCCAAAAATACTTTTAATACACCTCTGGTTTCTTCATAAATTAGACCGGATATACGTTTAACTCCACCCCGCCTAGCCAATCTTCTGATGGCGGGTTTCGTAATACCTTGGATATTATCACGAAGCACTTTACGATGCCGCTTAGCGCCTCCTTTTCCCAAACCTTTACCACCTTTACCTCTGCCCGTCATGATTTATTCAATTTAGTATTAAAAGAAAGCAAATTTATAATCGAATTGTGCAGCGTACACCTCGAATACTACGGGTAACTATTTCAATTTCAAATCCTACCATGGGTTTTGTTGAGTTCGAATCGGGTCCCGCCCACAGATGCTAGCCGGACCAATCAGAATATCTTCACACATTATTAAAAAGGGAGATTTCTTTGACACCTTCGATCAGTTTCCAAAAGTTCGTTGGTGCTTGCGCTTGTAATTCTTCCTACACGTTTGAAGTCAGACCCGTTTAGACGATGGCTCGTACCAAGCAAACTGCTCGAAAATCAACCGGAGGTAAGGCTCCCAGAAAACAATTGGCTACTAAAGCAGCCAGGAAAAGCGCTCCCGCTACCGGTGGTGTTAAAAAACCGCATCGTTACAGACCCGGTACGGTCGCTCTAAGAGAAATCCGACGCTATCAGAAGAGTACCGAATTATTGATTAGGAAATTGCCTTTCCAACGATTGGTTCGCGAAATCGCTCAGGATTTCAAGACCGATTTACGTTTCCAAAGTTCGGCAGTGATGGCTTTGCAAGAAGCTAGCGAGGCCTATTTGGTTGGTCTCTTTGAAGACACCAATTTGTGTGCGATCCATGCTAAACGAGTAACTATCATGCCTAAGGACATTCAATTAGCCAGACGCATTAGAGGCGAACGTGCATAAATGCTACGGCTGTCCTATATTAAGGTCGTTTTTTGTATTTATATGAAAAAAAAAAGGTTCTTCTCAGAACCACCAACTTCTATTAGAAAAAAGAGACATTGATATTTTTTCCGTTTATATGACGCTTTAGTTATAATATTTGTGAATTGAATTTAGAATATTATGCTCACAAATATATTGTGAATATTGAGGAATCCTTAGTAATAAGGTGTGAACACCTGCTGGATTGACTTGAAGTTTATATCACGATAAGAAAGGGGTATCACATATACTGTTATTATGTTACCGTAAAGGAATGAATATATAAAATAAAATATTTTTTTCTGGATATTTTAACATTTTTATGAACGATTACTATATTTTAATTTATTTGACTTCGTATATATCCTATCTTCTTAACAATAGTTTATTTCTTTTTTTCTTCTTTAAACATTTTGGGGCTCTGAAAAGAGCCGTTTTCCACCCTTCATATTATTATGATCACCTTCAAAATAATATATTTCGTTTACTTAGAACTGGTATATTTAGTGACAGCTTTGGTACCTTCGCTAACGGCATGCTTAGCCAATTCACCGGGTAACAATAACCTAACGGCGGTTTGGATTTCTCTGCTCGTGATGGTCGATCTTTTATTGTAATGGGCGAGGCGCGACGCTTCGGCGGCTATCCTTTCGAATATATCGTTCACGAAAGAATTCATAATCGACATGGCCTTGCTGGAAATACCCGTATCGGGATGAACCTGCTTTAAAACTTTGTATATGTAAATCGCGTAGCTTTCCTTCCTCCTACGCTTCTTTTTCTTATCGCTCTTAGAAATGTTTTTCTGGGCTTTTCCAGCCTTTTTTGCCGCTTTACCGCTTGTCTTCGGTGGCATTTTAAACGAATGAGATTCGCGACCTACCCATACAGCAAAAGATAAAAGACTAAACCGAAATATACCTATAGTCGTTTAATTATTTGATAAATGACGCTACACTTCTAAGCTCCGCCCATTCTTGGCGTTATGTCGTAGAAAGCTCTGATTGGTCGAGTAGGAAACGTACTAGTGTTTTGAGAAGTTGCCGAATAAAAGCTATTCGCTGGACAGTTCACTGCCAGTTGTTCATTCGTTGTCGAAAGGACGTGAGCGTTGTCGCCATTAGTTTTTCGGTTATTTTTAGTTTAAAAAAGTTAGCAATACAATGTCTGGACGTGGTAAGGGTGGAAAAGTGAAGGGAAAGGCGAAATCTCGTTCCAACCGAGCGGGATTACAATTTCCTGTTGGCCGTATTCACCGGCTTTTAAGGAAAGGAAATTATGCCGAACGCGTAGGGGCCGGTGCTCCCGTCTACTTAGCTGCCGTAATGGAATATTTGGCGGCCGAAGTTCTCGAGTTGGCAGGTAACGCCGCTAGAGACAACAAGAAAACAAGGATTATCCCTAGGCATTTACAATTGGCCATCAGAAATGACGAAGAACTGAACAAACTCCTCTCCGGTGTTACTATAGCCCAGGGCGGCGTTCTACCAAACATCCAGGCCGTATTGTTACCGAAAAAAACAGATAGTAAAACCAAATAAGTTACATGAGCCTTAGGGTTTTTGTGTCGTACAAAAACCTTTTAACTATCGGTCCTTTTCAGGACCACCAAAATAATAAAACAAAAAAAGAAACTTAAAATTAAAACTCATATTATGACTTGCACTTACTAATTATTTAAAATATTCTAATAAACAGTTTAAGTACTTTAAAGATTGTTTTTTGGGTGTGTAAGATAAATTAAGAGACATTCCAATACCAATAATTATCGTTTTATTAAACAACAATTAAGTCGAAATAATATGAAGGATTTATTTCTAGCGGTTCTCCTTTAGTAAAATCGAACCGTATTATAACATCGCGCCTTGTATATAATCTATGTAATTAACGATGAATTTAAGGGGCGGTCTATTTATTAAGTATAGAGTTTTGGAATCCAAACCCTCAAATAATTAGGGCCAGTTATACTTAAATTATTATTTTAAATAAAATTATGATGATTGTAATGATTGAAAGATTATCCTTAAATCCTAATAGAGCTTCCGTTTTTTAAATATCGATAAATTTGTGGTTCTGAAAAGAACCGTTGTTTAATTTTTCTAAAATTAATTTTGAGGGTCACATTTCACGTTAGTTCGCGAATAAAATGTGACTTAACCTCCAAACCCGTATAATGTACGTCCTTGACGTTTCAAGGCGTATACTACATCCATTGCGGTAACGGTTTTTCTTTTGGCGTGTTCGGTATATGTAACGGCATCTCTGATGACGTTTTCCAAAAACACTTTTAAAACACCTCTGGTCTCTTCGTAAATCAGACCAGATATACGTTTTACGCCGCCTCGTCTAGCCAATCTTCTAATGGCGGGCTTCGTAATACCTTGGATATTATCACGAAGCACTTTACGATGCCGCTTGGCTCCTCCTTTTCCCAAACCTTTACCACCTTTACCTCTGCCGGTCATCTTTTATCGAACCTAATACAAAAAAAATAAATGATCTCGAATAAGTAGCGCGCTCACAACACGAGTGCTACGGACAACTGTTGTCGATTACATTCAATCAGCCCGGTTTTGTAGACTTAGGATTGAGTTCCGCCCACTGGCACAAAACGGACCAATCAGATTAGATAACATGTTATAAAAAGGACTCTCTGATTTTATGACCGAATCAGTCCGAAAGGGGTCGCCGTCGTTTGCGTTTGTTAATTTTTCTCATTACCTCTATTTTAAAAATATGGCTCGTACCAAGCAAACTGCGCGAAAATCAACAGGAGGTAAAGCTCCTAGGAAACAATTGGCTACCAAAGCGGCCAGGAAAAGCGCTCCAGCTACCGGTGGCGTTAAGAAACCACATCGCTACCGACCTGGGACGGTCGCTTTGCGGGAGATTCGTCGTTATCAAAAGAGCACCGAATTATTGATTAGGAAATTACCTTTTCAACGATTGGTTCGCGAAATCGCTCAAGATTTCAAGACCGATTTACGTTTTCAAAGTTCGGCGGTGATGGCTTTACAAGAGGCCAGCGAAGCTTATTTAGTTGGCCTTTTTGAGGATACTAATTTATGTGCGATACATGCAAAGCGAGTAACCATCATGCCCAAGGATATTCAGCTAGCCAGACGTATCAGAGGCGAACGTGCCTAAACTTTATTTTCTATCATTTATAATACTCTACTTATATTCGTATTTTGCAACAAAAAAAAAACGGTTCTTTTCAGAACCACCTAAATTTAATCAAAGAAAAAGAAGATAATTCAATTAATATTCTTTTATCGATATTTATATAAACCACTAAAAG
>NW_027472902.1:0-179204 GCF_030347505.1 Rhynchophorus ferrugineus
ATCGCCAATAGATAAGACCATTTTACAATTTGGGCCCAAGTTAGAAGCAGAGCCTAAGGTGTAAATTATCGATAGTCCATATCTCGGAAACTATAAGAGATAATGCAATTTGGCAACCGGCAATGTAATTAGCATGCCGAATATTACTTGGAATGTGAATTGCAACTAAATCGCCAATAGATAAGACCATTTTACAATTTGGGCCCAAGTTAGAAGCAGAGCCTAAGGTGTAAATTATCGATAGTCCATATCTCGGAAACTATAAGAGATAATGCAATTTGGCAACCGGCAATGTAATTAGCATGCCGAATATTACTTGGAATGTGAATTGGAACGAAATCGCCAATAGATAAGACCATTTTACAATTTGGGCCCAAGTTAGAAGCAGAGCCTAAGGTGTAAATTATCGATAGTCCATATCTCGGAAACTATAAGAGATAATGCAATTTGGCAACCGGCAATGTAATTATCATGCCGAATATTACTTGGAATGTGAATTTTAACGAAATCGCCAATAGATAAGACCATTTTACAATTTGGGCCCAAGTTAGAAGCAGAGCCTAAGGTGTAAATTATCGATAGTCCATATCTCGGAAACTATAAGAGATAATGCAATTTGGCAACCGGCAATGTAATTAGCATGCCGAATATTACTTGGAATGTGAATTGCAACTAAATCGCCAATAGATAAGACCATTTTACAATTTGGGCCCAAGTTAGAAGCAGAGCCTAAGGTGTAAATTATCGATAGTCCATATCTCGGAAACTATAAGAGATAATGCAATTTGGCAACCGGCAATGTAATTAGCATGCCGAATATTACTTGGAATGTGAATTGGAACGAAATCGCCAATAGATAAGACCATTTTACAATTTGGGCCCAAGTTAGAAGCAGAGCCTAAGGTGTAAATTATCGATAGTCCATATCTCGGAAACTATAAGAGATAATGCAATTTCGCAACCGGCAATGTAATTAGCATGCCGAATATCACTTGGAATGTGAATTGGGACGAAATCGCCAATAGATAAGACCATTTTACAATTTGGGCCCAAGTTAGAAGCAGAGCCTAAGGTGTAAATTATCGATAGTCCATATCTCGGAAACTATAAGAGATAATGCAATTTGGCAACCGGCAATGTAATTAGCATGCCGAATATTACTTGGAATGTGAATTGGAACGAAATCGCCAATAGATAAGACCATTTTACAATTTGGGCCCAAGTTAGAAGCAGAGCCTAAGGTGTAAATTATTGATAGTCCATATCTCGGAAACTATAAGAGATAATGCAATTTCGCAACCGGCAATGTAATTAGCATGCCGAATATTACTTGGAGTGTGAATTGGAACGAAATCGCCAATAGATAAGACCATTTTACAATTTGGGCCCAAGTTAGAAGCAGAGATTAAGGTGTAAATTATCGATAGTCCATATCTCGGAAACTATAAGAGATAATGCAATTTGGCAACGGGCAATGTAATTAGCATGCCGAATATTACTTGGAGTGTGAATTGGAACGAAATCGCCAATAGATAAGACCATTTTACAATTTGGGCCCAAGTTAGAAGCAGAGCCTAAGGTGTAAATTATCGATAGTCCATATCTCGGAAACTATAAGAGATAATGCAATTTGGCAACGGGCAATGTAATTAGCATGCCGAATATTACTTGGAATGTGAATTGGAACGAAATCGCCAATAGATAAGACCATTTTACAATTTGGGCCCAAGTTAGAAGCAGAGCCTAAGGTGTAAATTATCGATAGTCCATATCTCGGAAACTATAAGAGATAATGCAATTTGGCAACCGGCAATGTAATTAGCATGCCGAATATTACTTGGAATGTGAATTGGAACGAAATCGCCAATAGATAAGACCATTTTACAATTTGGGCCCAAGTTAGAAGCAGAGCCTAAGGTGTAAATTATCGATAGTCCATATCTCGGAAACTATAAGAGATAATGCAATTTGGCAACCGGCAATGTAATTAGCATGCCGAATATTACTTGGAATGTGAATTGCAACTAAATCGCCAATAGATAAGACCATTTTACAATTTGGGCCCAAGTTAGAAGCAGAGCCTAAGGTGTAAATTATCGATAGTCCATATCTCGGAAACTATAAGAGATAATGCAATTTGGCAACCGGCAATGTAATTAGCATGCCGAATATTACTTGGAATGTGAATTGGAACGAAATCGCCAATAGATAAGACCATTTTACAATTTGGGCCCAAGTTAGAAGCAGAGCCTAAGGTGTAAATTATCGATAGTCCATATCTCGGAAACTATAAGAGATAATGCAATTTGGCAACCGGCAATGTAATTAGCATGCCGAATATTACTTGGAATGTGAATTGGAACGAAATCGCCAATAGATAAGACCATTTTACAATTTGGGCCCAAGTTAGAAGCAGAGCCTAAGGTGTAAATTATCGATAGTCCATATCTCGGAAACTATAAGAGATAATGCAATTTGGCAACCGGCAATGTAATTAGCATGCCGAATATTACTTGGAATGTGAATTGGAACGAAATCGCCAATAGATAAGACCATTTTACAATTTGGGCCCAAGTTAGAAGCAGAGCCTAAGGTGTAAATTATCGATAGTCCATATCTCGGAAACTATAAGAGATAATGCAATTTGGCAACCGGCAATGTAATTAGCATGCCGAATATTACTTGGAATGTGAATTGCAACTAAATCGCCAATAGATAAGACCATTTTACAATTTGGGCCCAAGTTAGAAGCAGAGCCTAAGGTGTAAATTATCGATAGTCCATATCTCGGAAACTATAAGAGATAATGCAATTTGGCAACCGGCAATGTAATTAGCATGCCGAATATTACTTGGAATGTGAATTGGAACGAAATCGCCAATAGATAAGACCATTTTACAATTTGGGCCCAAGTTAGAAGCAGAGCCTAAGGTGTAAATTATCGATAGTCCATATCTCGGAAACTATAAGAGATAATGCAATTTGGCAACCGGCAAAGTAATTAGCATGCCGAATATTACTTGGAATGTGAATTGCAACTAAATCGCCAATAGATAAGACCATTTTACAATTTGGGCCCAAGTTAGAAGCAGAGCCTAAGGTGTAAATTATCGATAGTCCATATCTCGGAAACTATAAGAGATAATGCAATTTGGCAACCGGCAATGTAATTAGCATGCCGAATATTACTTGGAATGTGAATTGGAACGAAATCGCCAATAGATAAGACCATTTTACAATTTGGGCCCAAGTTAGAAGCAGAGCCTAAGGTGTAAATTATCGATAGTCCATATCTCGGAAACTATAAGAGATAATGCAATTTCGCAACCGGCAATGTAATTAGCATGCCGAATATCACTTGGAATGTGAATTGGGACGAAATCGCCAATAGATAAGACCATTTTACAATTTGGGCCCAAGTTAGAAGCAGAGCCTAAGGTGTAAATTATCGATAGTCCATATCTCGGAAACTATAAGAGATAATGCAATTTCGCAACCGGCAATGTAATTAGCATGCCGAATATCACTTGGAATGTGAATTGGGACGAAATCGCCAATAGATAAGACCATTTTACAATTTGGGCCCAAGTTAGAAGCAGAGCCTAAGGTGTAAATTATCGATAGTCCATATCTCGGAAACTATAAGAGATAATGCAATTTGGCAACCGGCAATGTAATTAGCATGCCGAATATTACTTGGAATGTGAATTGGAACGAAATCGCCAATAGATAAGACCATTTTACAATTTGGGCCCAAGTTAGAAGCAGAGCCTAAGGTGTAAATTATCGATAGTCCATATCTCGGAAACTATAAGAGATAATGCAATTTGGCAACCGGCAATGTAATTAGCATGCCGAATATTACTTGGAATGTGAATTGGAACGAAATCGCCAATAGATAAGACCATTTTACAATTTGGGCCCAAGTTAGAAGCAGAGCCTAAGGTGTAAATTATTGATAGTCCATATCTCGGAAACTATAAGAGATAATGCAATTTCGCAACCGGCAATGTAATTAGCATGCCGAATATCACTTGGAATGTGAATTGGGACGAAATCGCCAATAGATAAGACCATTTTACAATTTGGGCCCAAGTTAGAAGCAGAGCCTAAGGTGTAAATTATCGATAGTCCATATCTCGGAAACTATAAGAGATAATGCAATTTGGCAACCGGCAATGTAATTAGCATGCCGAATATTACTTGGAATGTGAATTGGAACGAAATCGCCAATAGATAAGACCATTTTACAATTTGGGCCCAAGTTAGAAGCAGAGCCTAAGGTGTAAATTATCGATAGTTCATATCTCGGAAACTATAAGAGATAATGCAATTTGGCAACCGGCAATGTAATTAGCATGCCGAATATTACTTGGAATGTGAATTGGAACGAAATCGCCAATAGATAAGACCATTTTACAATTTGGGCCCAAGTTAGAAGCAGAGCCTAAGGTGTAAATTATCGATAGTCCATATCTCGGAAACTATAAGAGATAATGCAATTTCGCAACCGGCAATGTAATTAGCATGCCGAATATTACTTGGAGTGTGAATTGGAACGAAATCGCCAATAGATAAGACCATTTTACAATTTGGGCCCAAGTTAGAAGCAGAGCCTAAGGTGTAAATTATCGATAGTCCATATCTCGGAAACTATAAGAGATAATGCAATTTGGCAACCGGCAATGTAATTAGCATGCCGAATATTACTTGGAATGTGAATTGGAACGAAATCGCCAATAGATAAGACCATTTTACAATTTGGGCCCAAGTTAGAAGCAGAGCCTAAGGTGTAAATTATCGATAGTCCATATCTCGGAAACTATAAGAGATAATGCAATTTGGCAACCGGCAATGTAATTAGCATGCCGAATATTACTTGGAATGTGAATTGCAACTAAATCGCCAATAGATAAGACCATTTTACAATTTGGGCCCAAGTTAGAAGCAGAGCCTAAGGTGTACATTATCGATAGTCCATATCTCGGAAACTATAAGAGATAATGCAATTTGGCAACCGGCAATGTAATTAGCATGCCGAATATTACTTGGAATGTGAATTGGAACGAAATCGCCAATAGATAAGACCATTTAACAATTTGGGCCCAAGTTAGAAGCTGAGCCTAAGGTGTAAATTATCGATAGTCCATATCTCGGAAACTATAAGAGATAATGCAATTTGGCAACCGGCAATGTAATTAGCATGCCGAATATTACTTGGAATGTGAATTGGAACGAAATCGCCAATAGATAAGACCATTTTACAATTTGGGCCCAAGTTAGAAGCAGAGCCTAAGGTGTAAATTATCGATAGTCCATATCTCGGAAACTATAAGAGATAATGCAATTTGGCAACCGGCAATGTAATTAGCATGCCGAATATTACTTGGAATGTGAATTGGAACGAAATCGCCAATAGATAAGACCATTTTACAATTTGGGCCCAAGTTAGAAGCAGAGCCTAAGGTGTAAATTATTGATAGTCCATATCTCGGAAACTATAAGAGATAATGCAATTTCGCAACCGGCAATGTAATTAGCATGCCGAATATCACTTGGAATGTGAATTGGGACGAAATCGCCAATAGATAAGACCATTTTACAATTTGGGCCCAAGTTAGAAGCAGAGCCTAAGGTGTAAATTATCGATAGTCCATATCTCGGAAACTATAAGAGATAATGCAATTTGGCAACCGGCAATGTAATTAGCATGCCGAATATTACTTGGAATGTGAATTGGAACGAAATCGCCAATAGATAAGACCATTTTACAATTTGGGCCCAAGTTAGAAGCAGAGCCTAAGGTGTAAATTATCGATAGTCCATATCTCGGAAACTATAAGAGATAATGCAATTTGGCAACCGGCAATGTCATTAGCATGCCGAATATTACTTGGAATGTGAATTGGAACGAAATCGCCAATAGATAAGACCATTTTACAATTTGGGCCCAAGTTAGAAGCATAGCCTAAGGTGTAAATTATCGATAGTCCATATCTCGGAAACTATAAGAGATAATGCAATTTCGCAACCGGCAATGTAATTAGCATGCCGAATATTACTTGGAGTGTGAATTGGAACGAAATCGCCAATAGATAAGACCATTTTACAATTTGGGCCCAAGTTAGAAGCAGAGCCTAAGGTGTAAATTATCGATAGTCCATATCTCGGAAACTATAAGAGATAATGCAATTTGGCAACGGGCAATGTAATTAGCATGCCGAATATTACTTGGAATGTGAATTGGAACGAAATCGCCAATAGATAAGACCATTTTACAATTTGGGCCCAAGTTAGAAGCAGAGCCTAAGGTGTAAATTATCGATAGTCCATATCTCGGAAACTATAAGAGATAATGCAATTTGGCAACCGGCAATGTAATTAGCATGCCGAATATTACTTGGAATGTGAATTGGAACGAAATCGCCAATAGATAAGTCCATTTTAAAATTTGGGCCCAAGTTAGAAGCAGAGCCTAAGGTGTAAATTATCGATAGTCCATATCTCGGAAACTATAAGAGATAATGCAATTTGGCAACCGGCAATGTAATTAGCATGCCGAATATTACTTGGAATGTGAATTGCAACTAAATCGCCAATAGATAAGACCATTTTACAATTTGGGCCCAAGTTAGAAGCAGAGCCTAAGGTGTAAATTATCGATAGTCCATATCTCGGAAACTATAAGAGATAATGCAATTTGGCAACCGGCAATGTAATTAGCATGCCGAATATTACTTGGAATGTGAATTGGAACGAAATCGCCAATAGATAAGACCATTTTACAATTTGGGCCCAAGTTAGAAGCAGAGCCTAAGGTGTAAATTATCGATAGTCCATATCTCGGAAACTATAAGAGATAATGCAATTTGGCAACCGGCAATGTAATTATCATGCCGAATATTACTTGGAATGTGAATTTTAACGAAATCGCCAATAGATAAGACCATTTTACAATTTGGGCCCAAGTTAGAAGCAGAGCCTAAGGTGTAAATTATCGATAGTCCATATCTCGGAAACTATAAGAGATAATGCAATTTGGCAACCGGCAATGTAATTAGCATGCCGAATATTACTTGGAATGTGAATTGCAACTAAATCGCCAATAGATAAGACCATTTTACAATTTGGGCCCAAGTTAGAAGCAGAGCCTAAGGTGTAAATTATCGATAGTCCATATCTCGGAAACTATAAGAGATAATGCAATTTGGCAACCGGCAATGTAATTAGCATGCCGAATATTACTTGGAATGTGAATTGGAACGAAATCGCCAATAGATAAGACCATTTTACAATTTGGGCCCAAGTTAGAAGCAGAGCCTAAGGTGTAAATTATCGATAGTCCATATCTCGGAAACTATAAGAGATAATGCAATTTCGCAACCGGCAATGTAATTAGCATGCCGAATATCACTTGGAATGTGAATTGGGACGAAATCGCCAATAGATAAGACCATTTTACAATTTGGGCCCAAGTTAGAAGCAGAGCCTAAGGTGTAAATTATCGATAGTCCATATCTCGGAAACTATAAGAGATAATGCAATTTGGCAACCGGCAATGTAATTAGCATGCCGAATATTACTTGGAATGTGAATTGGAACGA
Source organism: Rhynchophorus ferrugineus (assembly GCF_030347505.1). Lineage (NCBI taxonomy): Eukaryota > Metazoa > Arthropoda > Insecta > Coleoptera > Curculionidae > Rhynchophorus > Rhynchophorus ferrugineus. Next base: position 7,605 of record NW_027472902.1, read on the forward strand.
AATCGCCAATAGATAAGACCATTTTACAATTTGGGCCCAAGTTAGAAGCAGAGCCTAAGGTGTAAATTATCGATAGTCCATATCTCGGAAACTATAAGAGATAATGCAATTTGGCAACCGGCAATGTAATTAGCATGCCGAATATTACTTGGAATGTGAATTGGAACGAAATCGCCAATAGGTAAGACCATTTTACAATTTGGGCCCAAGTTAGAAGCAGAGCCTAAGGTGTAAATTATCGATAGTCCATATCTCGGAAACTATAAGAGATAATGCAATTTGGCAACCGGCAATGTAATTAGCATTCCGAATATTACTTGGAATGTGAATTGGAACGAAATCGCCAATAGGTATGACCATTTTACAATTTGGGCCCAAGTTAGAAGCAGAGCCTAAGGTGTAAATTATCGATAGTCCATATCTCGGAAACTATAAGAGATAATGCAATTTGGCAACCGGCAATGTAATTAGCATGCCGAATATTACTTGGAATGTGAATTGGAACGAAATCGCCAATAGATAAGACCATTTTACAATTTGGGCCCAAGTTAGAAGCAGAGCCTAAGGTGTAAATTATCGATAGTCCATATCTCGGAAACTATAAGAGATAATGCAATTTGGCAACCGGCAATGTAATTAGCATTCCGAATATTACTTGGAATGTGAATTGGAACGAAATCGCCAATAGGTATGACCATTTTACAATTTGGGCCCAAGTTAGAAGCAGAGCCTAAGGTGTAAATTATCGATAGTCCATATCTCGGAAACTATAAGAGATAATTCAATTTGGCAACCGGCAATGTAATTAGCATGCCGAATATTACTTGGAATGTGAATTGGAACGAAATCGCCAATAGATAAGACCATTTTACAATTTGGGCCCAAGTTAGAAGCAGAGCCTAAGGTGTAAATAATTGATAGTCCATATCTCGGAAACTCCAAGAGATAATGCAATTTGGCAACCGGCAATGTAATTAGCATGCCGAATATTACTTGGAATGTGAATTGGAACGAAATCGCCAATAGATAAGGCCATTTTACAATTTGGGCCCAAGTTAGAAGCAGAGCCGAAGGTGTAAATTATCGATAGTCCATATCTCGGAAACTATAAGAGATAATGCAATTTGGCAACCGGCAATGTAATTAGCATGCCGAATATTACTTGGAATGTGAATTGGAACGAAATCGCCAATAGATAAGACCATTTTACAATTTGGGCCCAAGTTAGAAGCAGAGCCTAAGGTGTAAATTATCGATAGTCCATATCTCGGAAACTATAAGAGATAATGCAATTTGGCATCCGGCAATGTAATTAGCATGCCGAATATTACTTGGAATGTGAATTGGAACGAAATCGCCAATAGATAAGACCATTTTACAATTTGGGCCCAAGTTAGAAGCAGAGCCTAAGGTGTAAATTATTGATAGTCCATATCTCGGAAACTATAAGAGATAATGCAATTTCGCAACCGGCAATGTAATTAGCATGCCGAATATTACTTGGAGTGTGAATTGGAACGAAATCGCCAATAGATAAGACCATTTTACAATTTGGGCCAAGTTAGAAGCAGAGCCTAAGGTGTAAATTATCGATAGTCCATATCTCGGAAACTATAAGAGATAATGCAATTTGGCAACCGGCAATGTAATTAGCATGCCGAATATTACTTGGAATGTGAATTGGAACGAAATCGCCAATAGATAAGGCCATTTTACAATTTGGGCCCAAGTTAGAAGCAGAGCCTAAGGTGTAAATTATCGATAGTCCATATCTCGGAAACTATAGGAGATAATGCAATTTGGCAACCGGCAATGTAATTAGCATGCCGAATATTACTTGGAATGTGAATTGGAACGAAATCGCCAATAGATAAGACCATTTTACAATTTGGGCCAAGTTAGAAGCAGAGCCTAAGGTGTAAATTATCGATAGTCCATATCTCGGAAACTATAAGAGATAATGCAATTTCGCAACCGGCAATGTAATTAGCATGCCGAATATTACTTGGAATGTGAATTGGAACGAAATCGCCAATAGATAAGACCATTTTACAATTTGGGCCAAGTTAGAAGCAGAGCCTAAGGTGTAAATTATTGATAGTCCATATCTCGGAAACTATAAGAGATAATGCAATTTCGCAACCGGCAATGTAATTAGCATGCCGAATATTACTTGGAGTGTGAATTGGAACGAAATCGCCAATAGATAAGACCATTTTACAATTTGGGCCAAGTTAGAAGCAGAGCCTAAGGTGTAAATTATCGATAGTCCATATCTCGGAAACTATAAGAGATAATGCAATTTGGCAACCGGCAATGTAATTAGCATGCCGAATATTACTTGGAATGTGAATTGGAACGAAATCGCCAATAGATAAGACCATTTTACAATTTGGGCCCAAGTTAGAAGCAGAGCCTAAGGTGTAAATTATCGATAGTCCATATCTCGGAAACTATAAGAGATAATGCAATTTGGCAACCGGCAATGTAATTAGCATGCCGAATATTACTTGGAATGTGAATTGGAACGAAATCGCCAATAGATAAGACCATTTTACAATTTGGGCCCAAGTTAGAAGCAGAGCCTAAGGTGTAAATTATTGATAGTCCATATCTCGGAAACTATAAGAGATAATGCAATTTGGCAACCGGCAATGTAATTAGCATGCCGAATATTACTTGGAATGTGAATTGGAACGAAATCGCCAATAGATAAGACCATTTTACAATTTGGGCCCAAGTTAGAAGCAGAGCCTAAGGTGTAAATTATTGATAGTCCATATCTCGGAAACTATAAGAGATAATGCAATTTCGCAACCGGCAATGTAATTAGCATGCCGAATGTCACTTGGAATGTGAATTGGGACGAAATCGCCAATAGATAAGACCATTTTACAATTTGGGCCCAAGTTAGAAGCAGAGCCTAAGGTGTAAATTATCGATAGTCCATATCTCGGAAACTATAAGAGATAATGCAATTTGGCAACCGGCAATGTAATTAGCATGCCGAATATTACTTGGAATGTGAATTGGAACGAAATCGCCAATAGATAAGACGATTTTACAATTTGGGCCCAAGTTAGAAGCAGAGCCTAAGGTGTAAATTATCGATAGTCCATATCTCGGAAACTATAAGAGATAATGCAATTTGGCAACCGGCAATGTAATTAGCATGCCGAATATTACTTGGAATGTGAATTGGAACGAAATCGCCAATAGATAAGACCATTTTACAATTTGGGCCCAAGTTAGAAGCAGAGCCTAAGGTGTAAATTATCGATAGTCCATATCTCGGAAACTATAAGAGATAATGCAATTTGGCAACCGGCAATGTAATTAGCATGCCGAATATTACTTGGAATGTGAATTGGAACGAAATCGCCAATAGATAAGACCATTTTACAATTTGGGCCCAAGTTAGAAGCAGAGCCTAAGGTGTAATTTATCGATAGTCCATATCTCGGAAACTATAAGAGATAATGCAATTTGGCAACCGGCAATGTAATTAGCATGCCGAATATTACTTGGAATGTGAATTGGAACGAAATCGCCAATAGATAAGACCATTTTACAATTTGGGCCCAAGTTAGAAGCAGAGCCTAAGGTGTAAATTATCGATAGTCCATATCTCGGAAACTATAAGAGATAATGCAATTTGGCAACCGGCAATGCAATTAGCATGCCGAATATTACTTGGAATGTGAATTGGAACGAAATCGCCAATAGGTAAGACCATTTTACAATTTGGGCCCAAGTTAGAAGCAGAGCCTAAGGTGTAAATTATCGATAGTCCATATCTCGGAAACTATAAGAGATAATGCAATTTGGCAACCGGCAATGTAATTAGCATTCCGAATATTACTTGGAATGTGAATTGGAACGAAATCGCCAATAGGTATGACCATTTTACAATTTGGGCCCAAGTTAGAAGCAGAGCCTAAGGTGTAAATTATCGATAGTCCATATCTCGGAAACTATAAGAGATAATGCAATTTGGCAACCGGCAATGTAATTAGCATGCCGAATATTACTTGGAATGTGAATTGGAACGAAATCGCCAATAGATAAGACCATTTTACAATTTGGGCCCAAGTTAGAAGCAGAGCCTAAGGTGTAAATTATCGATAGTCCATATCTCGGAAACTATAAGAGATAATGCAATTTGGCAACCGGCAATGTAATTAGCATTCCGAATATTACTTGGAATGTGAATTGGAACGAAATCGCCAATAGGTATGACCATTTTACAATTTGGGCCCAAGTTAGAAGCAGAGCCTAAGGTGTAAATTATCGATAGTCCATATCTCGGAAACTATAAGAGATAATTCAATTTGGCAACCGGCAATGTAATTAGCATGCCGAATATTACTTGGAATGTGAATTGGAACGAAATCGCCAATAGATAAGACCATTTTACAATTTGGGCCCAAGTTAGAAGCAGAGCCTAAGGTGTAAATAATTGATAGTCCATATCTCGGAAACTCCAAGAGATAATGCAATTTGGCAACCGGCAATGTAATTAGCATGCCGAATATTACTTGGAATGTGAATTGGAACGAAATCGCCAATAGATAAGGCCATTTTACAATTTGGGCCCAAGTTAGAAGCAGAGCCGAAGGTGTAAATTATCGATAGTCCATATCTCGGAAACTATAAGAGATAATGCAATTTGGCAACCGGCAATGTAATTAGCATGCCGAATATTACTTGGAATGTGAATTGGAACGAAATCGCCAATAGATAAGACCATTTTACAATTTGGGCCCAAGTTAGAAGCAGAGCCTAAGGTGTAAATTATCGATAGTCCATATCTCGGAAACTATAAGAGATAATGCAATTTGGCATCCGACAATGTAATTAGCATGCCGAATATTACTTGGAATGTGAATTGGAACGAAATCGCCAATAGATAAGACCATTTTACAATTTGGGCCCAAGTTAGAAGCAGAGCCTAAGGTGTAAATTATTGATAGTCCATATCTCGGAAACTATAAGAGATAATGCAATTTCGTAACCGGCAATGTAATTAGCATGCCGAATATTACTTGGAGTGTGAATTGGAACGAAATCGCCAATAGATAAGACCATTTTACAATTTGGGCCAAGTTAGAAGCAGAGCCTAAGGTGTAAATTATCGATAGTCCATATCTCGGAAACTATAAGAGATAATGCAATTTGGCAACCGGCAATGTAATTAGCATGCCGAATATTACTTGGAATGTGAATTGGAACGAAATCGCCAATAGATAAGACCATTTTACAATTTGGGCCCAAGTTAGAAGCAGAGCCTAAGGTGTAAATTATCGATAGTCCATATCTCGGAAACTATAGGAGATAATGCAATTTGGCAACCGGCAATGTAATTAGCATGCCGAATATTACTTGGAATGTGAATTGGAACGAAATCGCCAATAGATAAGACCATTTTACAATTTGGGCCAAGTTAGAAGCAGAGCCTAAGGTGTAAATTATCGATAGTCCATATCTCGGAAACTATAAGAGATAATGCAATTTCGCAACCGGCAATGTAATTAGCATGCCGAATATTACTTGGAATGTGAATTGGAACGAAATCGCCAATAGATAAGACCATTTTACAATTTGGGCCAAGTTAGAAGCAGAGCCTAAGGTGTAAATTATTGATAGTCCATATCTCGGAAACTATAAGAGATAATGCAATTTCGCAACCGGCAATGTAATTAGCATGCCGAATATTACTTGGAGTGTGAATTGGAACGAAATCGCCAATAGATAAGACCATTTTACAATTTGGGCCAAGTTAGAAGCAGAGCCTAAGGTGTAAATTATCGATAGTCCATATCTCGGAAACTATAAGAGATAATGCAATTTGGCAACCGGCAATGTAATTAGCATGCCGAATATTACTTGGAATGTGAATTGGAACGAAATCGCCAATAGATAAGACCATTTTACAATTTGGGCCCAAGTTAGAAGCAGAGCCTAAGGTGTAAATTATCGATAGTCCATATCTCGGAAACTATAAGAGATAATGCAATTTGGCAACCGGCAATGTAATTAGCATGCCGAATATTACTTGGAATGTGAATTGGAACGAAATCGCCAATAGATAAGACCATTTTACAATTTGGGCCCAAGTTAGAAGCAGAGCCTAAGGTGTAAATTATTGATAGTCCATATCTCGGAAACTATAAGAGATAATGCAATTTGGCAACCGGCAATGTAATTAGCATGCCGAATATTACTTGGAATGTGAATTGGAACGAAATCGCCAATAGATAAGACCATTTTACAATTTGGGCCCAAGTTAGAAGCAGAGCCTAAGGTGTAAATTATTGATAGTCCATATCTCGGAAACTATAAGAGATAATGCAATTTCGCAACCGGCAATGTAATTAGCATGCCGAATGTCACTTGGAATGTGAATTGGGACGAAATCGCCAATAGATAAGACCATTTTACAATTTGGGCCCAAGTTAGAAGCAGAGCCTAAGGTGTAAATTATCGATAGTCCATATCTCGGAAACTATAAGAGATAATGCAATTTGGCAACCGGCAATGTAATTAGCATGCCGAATATTACTTGGAATGTGAATTGGAACGAAATCGCCAATAGATAAGACGATTTTACAATTTGGGCCCAAGTTAGAAGCAGAGCCTAAGGTGTAAATTATCGATAGTCCATATCTCGGAAACTATAAGAGATAATGCAATTTGGCAACCGGCAATGTAATTAGCATGCCGAATATTACTTGGAATGTGAATTGGAACGACATCGCCAATAGATAAGACCATTTTACAATTTGGGCCCAAGTTAGAAGCAGAGCCTAAGGTGTAAATTATCGATAGTCCATATCTCGGAAACTATAAGAGATAATGCAATTTGGCAACCGGCAATGTAATTAGCATGCCGAATATTACTTGGAATGTGAATTGGAACGAAATCGCCAATAGATAAGACCATTTTACAATTTGGGCTCAAGTTAGAAGCAGAGCCTAAGGTGTAATTTATCGATAGTCCATATCTCGGAAACTATAAGAGATAATGCAATTTGGCAACCGGCAATGTAATTAGCATGCCGAATATTACTTGGAATGTGAATTGGAACGAAATCGCCAATAGATAAGACCATTTTACAATTTGGGCCCAAGTTAGAAGCAGAGCCTAAGGTGTAAATTATCGATAGTCCATATCTCGGAAACTATAAGAGATAATGCAATTTGGCAACCGGCAATGCAATTAGCATGCCGAATATTACTTGGAATGTGAATTGGAACGAAATCGCCAATAGGTAAGACCATTTTACAATTTGGGCCCAAGTTAGAAGCAGAGCCTAAGGTGTAAATTATCGATAGTCCATATCTCGGAAACTATAAGAGATAATGCAATTTGGCAACCGGCAATGTAATTAGCATTCCGAATATTACTTGGAATGTGAATTGGAACGAAATCGCCAATAGGTATGACCATTTTACAATTTGGGCCCAAGTTAGAAGCAGAGCCTAAGGTGTAAATTATCGATAGTCCATATCTCGGAAACTATAAGAGATAATGCAATTTGGCAACCGGCAATGTAATTAGCATTCCGAATATTACTTGGAATGTGAATTGGAACGAAATCGCCAATAGGTATGACCATTTTACAATTTGGGCCCAAGTTAGAAGCAGAGCCTAAGGTGTAAATTATCGATAGTCCATATCTCGGAAACTATAAGAGATAATTCAATTTGGCAACCGGCAATGTAATTAGCATGCCGAATATTACTTGGAATGTGAATTGGAACGAAATCGCCAATAGATAAGACCATTTTACAATTTGGGCCCAAGTTAGAAGCAGAGCCTAAGGTGTAAATAATTGATAGTCCATATCTCGGAAGCTCCAAGAGATAATGCAATTTGGCAACCGGCAATGTAATTAGCATGCCGAATATTACTTGGAATGTGAATTGGAACGAAATCGCCAATAGATAAGGCCATTTTACAATTTGGGCCCAAGTTAGAAGCAGAGCCGAAGGTGTAAATTATCGATAGTCCATATCTCGGAAACTATAAGAGATAATGCAATTTGGCAACCGGCAATGTAATTAGCATGCCGAATATTACTTGGAATGTGAATTGGAACGAAATCGCCAATAGATAAGACCATTTTACAATTTGGGCCCAAGTTAGAAGCAGAGCCTAAGGTGTAAATTATCGATAGTCCATATCTCGGAAACTATAAGAGATAATGCAATTTGGCATCCGGCAATGTAATTAGCATGCCGAATATTACTTGGAATGTGAATTGGAACGAAATCGCCAATAGATAAGACCATTTTACAATTTGGGCCCAAGTTAGAAGCAGAGCCTAAGGTGTAAATTATTGATAGTCCATATCTCGGAAACTATAAGAGATAATGCAATTTCGCAACCGGCAATGTAATTAGCATGCCGAATATTACTTGGAGTGTGAATTGGAACGAAATCGCCAATAGATAAGACCATTTTACAATTTGGGCCAAGTTAGAAGCAGAGCCTAAGGTGTAAATTATCGATAGTCCATATCTCGGAAACTATAAGAGATAATGCAATTTGGCAACCGGCAATGTAATTAGCATGCCGAATATTACTTGGAATGTGAATTGGAACGAAATCGCCAATAGATAAGACCATTTTACAATTTGGGCCCAAGTTAGAAGCAGAGCCTAAGGTGTAAATTATCGATAGTCCATATCTCGGAAACTATAGGAGATAATGCAATTTGGCAACCGGCAATGTAATTAGCATGCCGAATATTACTTGGAATGTGAATTGGAACGAAATCGCCAATAGATAAGACCATTTTACAATTTGGGCCAAGTTAGAAGCAGAGCCTAAGGTGTAAATTATCGATAGTCCATATCTCGGAAACTATAAGAGATAATGCAATTTCGCAACCGGCAATGTAATTAGCATGCCGAATATTACTTGGAATGTGAATTGGAACGAAATCGCCAATAGATAAGACCATTTTACAATTTGGGCCAAGTTAGAAGCAGAGCCTAAGGTGTAAATTATTGATAGTCCATATCTCGGAAACTATAAGAGATAATGCAATTTCGCAACCGGCAATGTAATTAGCATGCCGAATATTACTTGGAGTGTGAATTGGAACGAAATCGCCAATAGATAAGACCATTTTACAATTTGGGCCAAGTTAGAAGCAGAGCCTAAGGTGTAAATTATCGATAGTCCATATCTCGGAAACTATAAGAGATAATGCAATTTGGCAACCGGCAATGTAATTAGCATGCCGAATATTACTTGGAATGTGAATTGGAACGAAATCGCCAATAGATAAGACCATTTTACAATTTGGGCCCAAGTTAGAAGCAGAGCCTAAGGTGTAAATTATTGATAGTCCATATCTCGGAAACTATAAGAGATAATGCAATTTGGCAACCGGCAATGTAATTAGCATGCCGAATATTACTTGGAATGTGAATTGGAACGAAATCGCCAATAGATAAGACCATTTTACAATTTGGGCCCAAGTTAGAAGCAGAGCCTAAGGTGTAAATTATTGATAGTCCATATCTCGGAAACTATAAGAGATAATGCAATTTCGCAACCGGCAATGTAATTAGCATGCCGAATGTCACTTGGAATGTGAATTGGGACGAAATCGCCAATAGATAAGACCATTTTACAATTTGGGCCCAAGTTAGAAGCAGAGCCTAAGGTGTAAATTATCGATAGTCCATATCTCGGAAACTATAAGAGATAATGCAATTTGGCAACCGGCAATGTAATTAGCATGCCGAATATTACTTGGAATGTGAATTGGAACGAAATCGCCAATAGATAAGACGATTTTACAATTTGGGCCCAAGTTAGAAGCAGAGCCTAAGGTGTAAATTATCGATAGTCCATATCTCGGAAACTATAAGAGATAATGCAATTTGGCAACCGGCAATGTAATTAGCATGCCGAATATTACTTGGAATGTGAATTGGAACGAAATCGCCAATAGATAAGACCATTTTACAATTTGGGCCCAAGTTAGAAGCAGAGCCTAAGGTGTAAATTATCGATAGTCCATATCTCGGAAACTATAAGAGATAATGCAATTTGGCAACCGGCAATGTAATTAGCATGCCGAATATTACTTGGAATGTGAATTGGAACGAAATCGCCAATAGATAAGACCATTTTACAATTTGGGCCCAAGTTAGAAGCAGAGCCTAAGGTGTAATTTATCGATAGTCCATATCTCGGAAACTACAAGAGATAATGCAATTTGGCAACCGGCAATGTAATTAGCATGCCGAATATTACTTGGAATGTGAATTGGAACGAAATCGCCAATAGATAAGACGATTTTACAATTTGGGCCCAAGTTAGAAGCAGAGCCTAAGATGTAAATTATCGATAGTCCATATCTCGGAAACTATAAGAGATAATGCAATTTGGCAATCGGCAATGTAATTAGCATGCCGAATATTACTTGGAATGTGAATTGGAACGAAATCGCCAATAGATAAGACCATTTTACAATTTGGGCCCAAGTTAGAAGCAGAGCCTAAGGTGTAAATTATCGATAGTCCATATCTCGGAAACTATAAGAGATAATGCAATTTGGCAACCGGCAATGTAATTAGCATGCCGAATATTACTTGGAATGTGAATTGGAACGAAATCGCCAATAGGTAAGACCATTTTACAATTTGGGCCCAAGTTAGAAGCAGAGCCTAAGGTGTAAATTATCGATAGTCCATATCTCGGAAACTATAAGAGATAATTCAATTTGGCAACCGGCAATGTAATTAGCATGCCGGATATTACTTGGAATGTGAATTGGAACGAAATCGCCAATAGATAAGAACATTTTACAATTTGGGCCCAAGTTAGAAGCAGAGCCTAAGGTGTAAATTACCGATAGTCCATATCTCGGAAACTATAAGAGATAATGCAATTTGGCAACCGGCAATGTAATTAGCATGCCGAATATTACTTGGAATGTGAATTGGAACGAAATCGCCAATAGAGAAGACCATTTTACAATTTGGGCCCAAGTTAGAAGCAGAGCCTAAGGTGTAAATTATCGATAGTCCATATCTCGGAAACTATAAGAGATAATGCAATTTGGCAACCGGCAATGTAATTAGCATGCCGAATATTACTTGGAATGTGAATTGGAACGAAATCGCCAATAGAGAAGACCATTTTACAATTTGGGCCCAAGTTAGAAGCAGAGCCTAAGGTGTAAATTATCGATAGTCCATATCTCGGAAACTATAAGAGATAATGCAATTTGGCAACCGGCAATGTAATTAGCATGCCGAATATTACTTGGAATGTGAATTGGAACGAAAACGCCAATAGATAAGACCATTTTACAATTTGGGCCCAAGTTAGAAGCAGAGCCTAAGGTGTAAATTATCGATAGTCCATATCTCGGAAACTATAAGAGATAATGCAATTTGGCAACCGGCAATGTAATTAGCATGCCGAATATTACTTGGAATGTGAATTGGAACGAAATCGCCAATAGATAAGACCATTTTACAATTTGGGCCCAAGTTAGAAGCAGAGCCTAAGGTGTAAATTATCGATAGTCCACATCTCGGAAACTATAAGAGATAATGCAATTTGGCAACCGGCAATGTAATTAGCATGCCGAATGTTACTTGGAATGTGAATTGGAACGAAATCGCCAATAGATAAGACCATTTTACAATTTGGGCCCAAGTTAGAAGCAGAGCCTAAGGTGTAAATTATCGATAGTCCATATCTCGGAAACTATAAGAGATAATGCAATTTGGCAACCGGCAGTGTAATTAGCATGCCGAATATTACTTGGAATGTGAATTGGAACGAAATCGCCAATAGATAAGACCATTTTACAATTTGGGCCCAAGTTAGAAGCAGAGCCTAAGGTGTAAATTATTGATAGTCCATATCTCGGAAACTATAAGATATAATGCAATTTCGCAACCGGCAATGTAATTAGCATGCCGAATATCACTTGGAATGTGAATTGGGACGAAATCGCCAATAGATAAGACCATTTTACAATTTGGGCCCAAGTTACAAGCAGAGCCTAAGGTGTAAATTATCGATAGTCCATATCTCGGAAACTATAAGAGATAATGCAATTTGGCAACCGGCAATGTAATTAGCATGCCGAATATTACTTGGAATGTGAATTGGAACGAAATCGCCAATAGATAAGACCATTTTACAATTTGGGCCCAAGTTAGAAGCAGAGCCTAAGATGTAAATTATCGATAGTCCATATCTCGGAAACTATAAGAGATAATGCAATTTGGCAACCGGCAATGTAATTAGCATGCCGAATATTACTTGGAATGTGAATTGGAACGAAATCGCCAATAGATAAGACCATTTTACAATTTGGGCCCAAGTTAGAAGCAGAGCCTAAGGTGTAAATTATCGATAGTCCATATCTCGGAAACTATAAGAGATAATTCAATTTGGCAACCGGCAATGTAATTAGCATGCCGGATATTACTTGGAATGTGAATTGGAACGAAATCGCCAATAGATAAGACCATTTTACAATTTGGGCCCAAGTTAGAAGCAGAGCCTAAGGTGTAAATTATCGATAGTCCATATCTCGGAAACTATAAGAGATAATGCAATTTGGCAACCGGCAATGTAATTAGCATGCCGAATATTACTTGGAATGTGAATTGGAACGAAATCGCCAATAGATAAGACGATTTAACAATTTGGGCCCAAGTTAGAAGCAGAGCCTAAGATGTAAATTATCGATAGTCCATATCTCGGAAACTATAAGAGATAATGCAATTTGGCAACCGGCAATGTAATTAGCATGCCGAATATTACTTGGAATGTGAATTGGAACGAAATCGCCAATAGATAAGACCATTTTACAATTTGGGCCCAAGTTAGAAGCAGAGCCTAAGGTGTAAATTATCGATAGTCCATATCTCGGAAACTATAAGAGATAATGCAATTTGGCAACCGGCAATGTAATTAGCATGCCGAATATTACTTGGAATGTGAATTGGAACGAAATCGCCAATAGATAAGACCATTTTACAATTTGGGCCCAAGTTAGAAGCAGAGCCTAAGGTGTAAATTATCGATAGTCCATATCTCGGAAACTATAAGAGATAATGCAATTTGGCAAACGGCAATGTAATTAGCATGCCGAATATTACTTGGAATGTGAATTGGAACGAAATCGCCAATAGATAAGACCATTTTACAATTTGGGCCCAAGTTAGAAGCAGAGCCTAAGGTGTAAATTATCGATAGTCCATATCTCGGAAACTATAAGAGATAATGCAATTTGGCAACCGGCAATGTAATTAGCATGCCGAATATTACTTGGAATGTGAATTGGAACGAAATCGCCAATAGATAAGACCATTTTACAATTTGGGCCCAAGTTAGAAGCAGAGCCTAAGGTGTAAATTATCGATAGTCCATATCTCGGAAACTATAAGAGATAATGCAATTTGGCAACCGGCAATGTAATTAGCATGCCGAATATTACTTGGAATGTGAATTGGAACGAAATCGCCAATAGATAAGACCATTTTACAATTTGGGCCCAAGTTAGAAGCAGAGCCTAAGGTGTAATTTATCGATAGTCCATATCTCGGAAACTATAAGAGATAATGCAATTTGGCAACCGGCAATGTAATTAGCATGCCGAATATTACTTGGAATGTGAATTGGAACGAAATCGCCAATAGATAAGACGATTTTACAATTTGGGCCCAAGTTAGAAGCAGAGCCTAAGATGTAAATTATCGATAGTCCATATCTCGGAAACTATAAGAGATAATGCAATTTGGCAATCGGCAATGTAATTAGCATGCCGAATATTACTTGGAATGTGAATTGGAACGAAATCGCCAATAGATAAGACCATTTTACAATTTGGGCCCAAGTTAGAAGCAGAGCCTAAGGTGTAAATTATCGATAGTCCATATCTCGGAAACTATAAGAGATAATGCAATTTGGCAACCGGCAATGTAATTAGCATGCCGAATATTACTTGGAATGTGAATTGGAACGAAATCGCCAATAGGTAAGACCATTTTACAATTTGGGCCCAAGTTAGAAGCAGAGCCTAAGGTGTAAATTATCGATAGTCCATATCTCGGAAACTATAAGAGATAATTCAATTTGGCAACCGGCAATGTAATTAGCATGCCGGATATTACTTGGAATGTGAATTGGAACGAAATCGCCAATAGATAAGAACATTTTACAATTTGGGCCCAAGTTAGAAGCAGAGCCTAAGGTGTAAATTACCGATAGTCCATATCTCGGAAACTATAAGAGATAATGCAATTTGGCAACCGGCAATGTAATTAGCATGCCGAATATTACTTGGAATGTGAATTGGAACGAAATCGCCAATAGAGAAGACCATTTTACAATTTGGGCCCAAGTTAGAAGCAGAGCCTAAGGTGTAAATTATCGATAGTCCATATCTCGGAAACTATAAGAGATAATGCAATTTGGCAACCGGCAATGTAATTAGCATGCCGAATATTACTTGGAATGTGAATTGGAACGAAATCGCCAATAGAGAAGACCATTTTACAATTTGGGCCCAAGTTAGAAGCAGAGCCTAAGGTGTAAATTATCGATAGTCCATATCTCGGAAACTATAAGAGATAATGCAATTTGGCAACCGGCAATGTAATTAGCATGCCGAATATTACTTGGAATGTGAATTGGAACGAAAACGCCAATAGATAAGACCATTTTACAATTTGGGCCCAAGTTAGAAGCAGAGCCTAAGGTGTAAATTATCGATAGTCCATATCTCGGAAACTATAAGAGATAATGCAATTTGGCAACCGGCAATGTAATTAGCATGCCGAATATTACTTGGAATGTGAATTGGAACGAAATCGCCAATAGATAAGACCATTTTACAATTTGGGCCCAAGTTAGAAGCAGAGCCTAAGGTGTAAATTATCGATAGTCCACATCTCGGAAACTATAAGAGATAATGCAATTTGGCAACCGGCAATGTAATTAGCATGCCGAATGTTACTTGGAATGTGAATTGGAACGAAATCGCCAATAGATAAGACCATTTTACAATTTGGGCCCAAGTTAGAAGCAGAGCCTAAGGTGTAAATTATCGATAGTCCATATCTCGGAAACTATAAGAGATAATGCAATTTGGCAACCGGCAATGTAATTAGCATGCCGAATATTACTTGGAATGTGAATTGGAACGAAATCGCCAATAGATAAGACCATTTTACAATTTGGGCCCAAGTTAGAAGCAGAGCCTAAGGTGTAAATTATTGATAGTCCATATCTCGGAAACTATAAGATATAATGCAATTTCGCAACCGGCAATGTAATTAGCATGCCGAATATCACTTGGAATGTGAATTGGGACGAAATCGCCAATAGATAAGACCATTTTACAATTTGGGCCCAAGTTACAAGCAGAGCCTAAGGTGTAAATTATCGATAGTCCATATCTCGGAAACTATAAGAGATAATGCAATTTGGCAACCGGCAATGTAATTAGCATGCCGAATATTACTTGGAATGTGAATTGGAACGAAATCGCCAATAGATAAGACCATTTTACAATTTGGGCCCAAGTTAGAAGCAGAGCCTAAGATGTAAATTATCGATAGTCCATATCTCGGAAACTATAAGAGATAATGCAATTTGGCAACCGGCAATGTAATTAGCATGCCGAATATTACTTGGAATGTGAATTGGAACGAAATCGCCAATAGATAAGACCATTTTACAATTTGGGCCCAAGTTAGAAGCAGAGCCTAAGGTGTAAATTATCGATAGTCCATATCTCGGAAACTATAAGAGATAATTCAATTTGGCAACCGGCAATGTAATTAGCATGCCGGATATTACTTGGAATGTGAATTGGAACGAAATCGCCAATAGATAAGACCATTTTACAATTTGGGCCCAAGTTAGAAGCAGAGCCTAAGGTGTAAATTATCGATAGTCCATATCTCGGAAACTATAAGAGATAATGCAATTTGGCAACCGGCAATGTAATTAGCATGCCGAATATTACTTGGAATGTGAATTGGAACGAAATCGCCAATAGATAAGACGATTTAACAATTTGGGCCCAAGTTAGAAGCAGAGCCTAAGATGTAAATTATCGATAGTCCATATCTCGGAAACTATAAGAGATAATGCAATTTGGCAACCGGCAATGTAATTAGCATGCCGAATATTACTTGGAATGTGAATTGGAACGAAATCGCCAATAGATAAGACCATTTTACAATTTGGGCCCAAGTTAGAAGCAGAGCCTAAGGTGTAAATTATCGATAGTCCATATCTCGGAAACTATAAGAGATAATACAATTTGGCAACCGGCAATGTAATTAGCATGCCGAATATTACTTGGAATGTGAATTGGAACGAAATCGCCAATAGATAAGACCATTTTACAATTTGGGCCCAAGTTAGAAGCAGAGCCTAAGGTGTAAATTATCGATAGTCCATATCTCGGAAACTATAAGAGATAATGCAATTTGGCAAACGGCAATGTAATTAGCATGCCGAATATTACTTGGAATGTGAATTGGAACGAAATCGCCAATAGATAAGACCATTTTACAATTTGGGCCCAAGTTAGAAGCAGAGCCTAAGGTGTAAATTATCGATAGTCCATATCTCGGAAACTATAAGAGATAATGCAATTTGGCAACCGGCAATGTAATTAGCATGCCGAATATTACTTGGAATGTGAATTGGAACGAAATCGCCAATAGATAAGACCATTTTACAATTTGGGCCCAAGTTAGAAGCAGAGCCTAAGGTGTAAATTATTGATAGTCCATATCTCGGAAACTATAAGAGATAATGCAATTTCGCAACCAGCAATGTAATTAGCATGCCGAATACCACTTGGAATGTGAATTGGGACGAAATCGCCAATAGATAAGACCATTTTACAATTTGGGCCCAAGTTAGAAGCAGAGCCTAAGGTGTAAATTATCAATAGTCCATATCTCGGAAACTATAAGAGATAATGCAATTTGGCAACCGGCAATGTAATTAGCATGCCGAATATTACTTGGAATGTGAATTGGAACGAAATCGCCAATAGATAAGACCATTTTACAATTTGGGCCCAAGTTAGAAGCAGAGCCTAAGGTGTAAATTATCGATAGTCCATATCTCGGAAACTATCAGAGATAATGCAATTTGGCAACCGGCAATGTAATTAGCATGCCGAATATTACTTGGAATGTGAATTGGAACGAAATCGCCAATAGGTAAGACCATTTTACAATTTGGGCCCAAGTTAGAAGCAGAGCCTAAGATGTAAATTATCGATAGTCCATATCTCGGAAACTATAAGAGATAATGCAATTTGGCAATCGGCAATGTAATTAGCATGCCGAATATTACTTGGAATGTGAATTGGAACGAAATCGCCAATAGATAAGACCATTTTACAATTTGGGCCCAAGTTAGAAGCAGAGCCTAAGGTGTAAATTATCGATAGTCCATATCTCGGAAACTATAAGAGATAATGCAATTTGGCAACCGGCAATGTAATTAGCATGCCGAATATTACTTGGAATGTGAATTGGAACGAAATCGCCAATAGATAAGACCATTTTACAATTTGGGCCCAAGTTAGAAGCAGAGCCTAAGGTGTAAATTATCGATAGTCCATATCTCGGAAACTATAAGAGATAATGCAATTTGGCAACCGGCAATGTAATTAGCATGCCGAATATTACTTGGAATGTGAATTGGAACGAAATCGCCAATAGATAAGACCATTTTACAATTTGGGCCCAAGTTAGAAGCAGAGCCTAAGGTGTAAATTATCGATAGTCCATATCTCGGAAACTATAAGAGATAATGCAATTTGGCATCCGGCAATGTAATTAGCATGCCGAATATTACTTGGAATGTGAATTGGAACGAAATCGCCAATAGATAAGACCATTTTACAATTTGGGCCCAAGTTAGAAGCAGAGCCTAAGGTGTAAATTATTGATAGTCCATATCTCGGAAACTATAAGAGATAATGCAATTTCGCAACCGGCAATGTAATTAGCATGCCGAATATTACTTGGAGTGTGAATTGGAACGAAATCGCCAATAGATAAGACCATTTTACAATTTGGGCCAAGTTAGAAGCAGAGCCTAAGGTGTAAATTATCGATAGTCCATATCTCGGAAACTATAAGAGATAATGCAATTTGGCAACCGGCAATGTAATTAGCATGCCGAATATTACTTGGAATGTGAATTGGAACGAAATCGCCAATAGATAAGACCATTTTACAATTTGGGCCCAAGTTAGAAGCAGAGCCTAAGGTGTAAATTATCGATAGTCCATATCTCGGAAACTATAAGAGATAATGCAATTTGGCAACCGGCAATGTAATTAGCATGCCGAATATTACTTGGAATGTGAATTGGAACGAAATCGCCAATAGATAAGACCATTTTACAATTTGGGCCAAGTTAGAAGCAGAGCCTAAGGTGTCCATGATCGATGGACCATACCTCGGAAACTATAAGAGATAATGCAATTTCGCAACCGGCAATGTAATTAGCATGCCGAATATTACTTGGAATGTGAATTGGAACGAAATCGCCAATAGATAAGACCATTTTACAATTTGGGCCAAGTTAGAAGCAGAGCCTAAGGTGTAAATTATTGATAGTCCATATCTCGGAAACTATAAGAGATAATGCAATTTCGCAACCGGCAATGTAATTAGCATGCCGAATATTACTTGGAGTGTGAATTGGAACGAAATCGCCAATAGATAAGACCATTTTACAATTTGGGCCAAGTTAGAAGCAGAGCCTAAGGTGTAAATTATCGATAGTCCATATCTCGGAAACTATAAGAGATAATGCAATTTGGCAACCGGCAATGTAATTAGCATGCCGAATATTACTTGGAATGTGAATTGGAACGAAATCGCCAATAGATAAGACCATTTTACAATTTGGGCCCAAGTTAGAAGCAGAGCCTAAGGTGTAAATTATCGATAGTCCATATCTCGGAAACTATAAGAGATAATGCAATTTGGCAACCGGCAATGTAATTAGCATGCCGAATATTACTTGGAATGTGAATTGGAACGAAATCGCCAATAGATAAGACCATTTTACAATTTGGGCCCAAGTTAGAAGCAGAGCCTAAGGTGTAAATTATTGATAGTCCATATCTCGGAAACTATAAGAGTTAATGCAATTTCGCAACCGGCAATGTAACTAGCATGCCGAATGTCACTTGGAATGTGAATTGGGACGAAATCGCCAATAGATAAGACCATTTTACAATTTGGGCTCAAGTTAGAAGCAGAGCCTAAGGTGTAAATTATCGATAGTCCATATCTCGGAAACTATAAGAGATAATGCAATTTGGCAACCGGCAATGTAATTAGCATGCCGAATATTACTTGGAATGTGAATTGGAACGAAATCGCCAATAGATAAGACGATTTTACAATTTGGGCCCAAGTTAGAAGCAGAGCCTAAGGTGTAAATTATCGATAGTCCATATCTCGGAAACTATAAGAGATAATGCAATTTGGCAACCGGCAATGTAATTAGCATGCCGAATATTACTTGGAATGTGAATTGGAACGAAATCGCCAATAGATAAGACCATTTTACAATTTGGGCCCAAGTTAGAAGCAGAGCCTAAGGTGTAATTTATCGATAGTCCATATCTCGGAAACTATAAGAGATAATGCAATTTGGCAACCGGCAATGTAATTAGCATGCCGAATATTACTTGGAATGTGAATTGGAACGAAATCGCCAATAGATAAGACGATTTTACAATTTGGGCCCAAGTTAGAAGCAGAGCCTAAGATGTAAATTATCGATAGTCCATATCTCGGAAACTATAAGAGATAATGCAATTTGGCAATCGGCAATGTAATTAGCATGCCGAATATTACTTGAAATGTGAATTGGAACGAAATCGCCAATAGATAAGACGATTTAACAATTTGGGCCCAAGTTAGAAGCAGAGCCTAAGATGTAAATTATCGATAGTCCATATCTCGGAAACTATAAGAGATAATGCAATTTGGCAACCGGCAATGTAATTAGCATGCCGAATATTACTTGGAATGTGAATTGGAACGAAATCGCCAATAGATAAGACCATTTTACAATTTGGGCCCAAGTTAGAAGCAGAGCCTAAGGTGTAAATTATCGATAGTCCATATCTCGGAAACTATAAGAGATAATGCAATTTGGCAACCGGCAATGTAATTAGCATGCCGAATATTACTTGGAATGTGAATTGGAACGAAATCGCCAATAGATAAGACCATTTTACAATTTGGGCCCAAGTTAGAAGCAGAGCCTAAGGTGTAAATTATCGATAGTCCATATCTCGGAAACTATAAGAGATAATGCAATTTGGCAAACGGCAATGTAATTAGCATGCCGAATATTACTTGGAATGTGAATTGGAACGAAATCGCCAATAGATAAGACCATTTTACAATTTGGGCCCAAGTTAGAAGCAGAGCCTAAGGTGTAAATTATCGATAGTCCATATCTCGGAAACTATAAGAGATAATGCAATTTGGCAACCGGCAATGTAATTAGCATGCCGAATATTACTTGGAATGTGAATTGGAACGAAATCGCCAATAGATAAGACCATTTTACAATTTGGGCCCAAGTTAGAAGCAGAGCCTAAGGTGTAAATTATTGATAGTCCATATCTCGGAAACTATAAGAGATAATGCAATTTCGCAACCGGCAATGTAATTAGCATGCCGAATACCACTTGGAATGTGAATTGGGACGAAATCGCCAATAGATAAGACCATTTTACAATTTGGGCCCAAGTTAGAAGCAGAGCCTAAGGTGTAAATTATCAATAGTCCATATCTCGGAAACTATAAGAGATAATGCAATTTGGCAACCGGCAATGTAATTAGCATGCCGAATATTACTTGGAATGTGAATTGGAACGAAATCGCCAATAGATAAGACCATTTTACAATTTGGGCCCAAGTTAGAAGCAGAGCCTAAGGTGTAAATTATCGATAGTCCATATCTCGGAAACTATCAGAGATAATGCAATTTGGCAACCGGCAATGTAATTAGCATGCCGAATATTACTTGGAATGTGAATTGGAACGAAATCGCCAATAGGTAAGACCATTTTACAATTTGGGCCCAAGTTAGAAGCAGAGCCTAAGATGTAAATTATCGATAGTCCATATCTCGGAAACTATAAGAGATAATGCAATTTGGCAATCGGCAATGTAATTAGCATGCCGAATATTACTTGGAATGTGAATTGGAACGAAATCGCCAATAGATAAGACCATTTTACAATTTGGGCCCAAGTTAGAAGCAGAGCCTAAGGTGTAAATTATCGATAGTCCATATCTCGGAAACTATAAGAGATAATGCAATTTGGCAACCGGCAATGTAATTAGCATGCCGAATATTACTTGGAATGTGAATTGGAACGAAATCGCCAATAGATAAGACCATTTTACAATTTGGGCCCAAGTTAGAAGCAGAGCCTAAGGTGTAAATTATCGATAGTCCATATCTCGGAAACTATAAGAGATAATGCAATTTGGCAACCGGCAATGTAATTAGCATGCCGAATATTACTTGGAATGTGAATTGGAACGAAATCGCCAATAGATAAGACCATTTTACAATTTGGGCCCAAGTTAGAAGCAGAGCCTAAGGTGTAAATTATCGATAGTCCATATCTCGGAAACTATAAGAGATAATGCAATTTGGCAACCGGCAATGTAATTAGCATGCCGAATATTACTTGGAATGTGAATTGGAACGAAATCGCCAATAGATAAGACCATTTTACAATTTGGGCCCAAGTTAGAAGCAGAGCCTAAGGTGTAAATTATCGATAGTCCATATCTCGGAAACTATAAGAGATAATGCAATTTCGCAACCGGCAATGTAATTAGCATGCCGAATATTACTTGGAATGTGAATTGGAACGAAATCGCCAATAGATAAGACCATTTTACAATTTGGGCCAAGTTAGAAGCAGAGCCTAAGGTGTAAATTATTGATAGTCCATATCTCGGAAACTATAAGAGATAATGCAATTTCGCAACCGGCAATGTAATTAGCATGCCGAATATTACTTGGAGTGTGAATTGGAACGAAATCGCCAATAGATAAGACCATTTTACAATTTGGGCCAAGTTAGAAGCAGAGCCTAAGGTGTAAATTATCGATAGTCCATATCTCGGAAACTATAAGAGATAATGCAATTTGGCAACCGGCAATGTAATTAGCATGCCGAATATTACTTGGAATGTGAATTGGAACGAAATCGCCAATAGATAAGACCATTTTACAATTTGGGCCCAAGTTAGAAGCAGAGCCTAAGGTGTAAATTATCGATAGTCCATATCTCGGAAACTATAAGAGATAATGCAATTTGGCAACCGGCAATGTAATTAGCATGCCGAATATTACTTGGAATGTGAATTGGAACGAAATCGCCAATAGATAAGACCATTTTACAATTTGGGCCCAAGTTAGAAGCAGAGCCTAAGGTGTAAATTATCGATAGTCCATATCTCGGAAACTATAAGAGATAATGCAATTTGGCAACCGGCAATGTAATTAGCATGCCGAATATTACTTGGAATGTGAATTGGAACGAAATCGCCAATAGATAAGACCATTTTACAATTTGGGCCCAAGTTAGAAGCAGAGCCTAAGGTGTAATTTATCGATAGTCCATATCTCGGAAACTATAAGAGATAATGCAATTTGGCAACCGGCAATGTAATTAGCATGCCGAATATTACTTGGAATGTGAATTGGAACGAAATCGCCAATAGATAAGACGATTTTACAATTTGGGCCCAAGTTAGAAGCAGAGCCTAAGATGTAAATTATCGATAGTCCATATCTCGGAAACTATAAGAGATAATGCAATTTGGCAATCGGCAATGTAATTAGCATGCCGAATATTACTTGGAATGTGAATTGGAACGAAATCGCCAATAGATAAGACCATTTTACAATTTGGGCCCAAGTTAGAAGCAGAGCCTAAGGTGTAAATTATCGATAGTCCATATCTCGGAAACTATAAGAGATAATGCAATTTGGCAACCGGCAATGTAATTAGCATGCCGAATGTTACTTGGAATGTGAATTGGAACGAAATCGCCAATAGGTAAGACCATTTTACAATTTGGGCCCAAGTTAGAAGCAGAGCCTAAGGTGTAAATTATCGATAGTCCATATCTCGGAAACTATAAGAGATAATTCAATTTGGCAACCGGCAATGTAATTAGCATGCCGGATATTACTTGGAATGTGAATTGGAACGAAATCGCCAATAGATAAGAACATTTTACAATTTGGGCCCAAGTTAGAAGCAGAGCCTAAGGTGTAAATTACCGATAGTCCATATCTCGGAAACTATAAGAGATAATGCAATTTGGCAACCGGCAATGTAATTAGCATGCCGAATATTACTTGGAATGTGAATTGGAACGAAAACGCCAATAGATAAGACCATTTTACAATTTGGGCCCAAGTTAGAAGCAGAGCCTAAGGTGTAAATTATCGATAGTCCATATCTCGGAAACTATAAGAGATAATGCAATTTGGCAACCGGCAATGTAATTAGCATGCCGAATATTACTTGGAATGTGAATTGGAACGAAATCGCCAATAGATAAGACCATTTTACAATTTGGGCCCAAGTTAGAAGCAGAGCCTAAGGTGTAAATTATCGATAGTCCACATCTCGGAAACTATAAGAGATAATGCAATTTGGCAACCGGCAATGTAATTAGCATGCCGAATATTACTTGGAATGTGAATTGGAACGAAATCGCCAATAGATAAGACCATTTTACAATTTGGGCTCAAGTTAGAAGCAGAGCCTAAGGTGTAAATTATCGATAGTCCATATCTCGGAAACTATAAGAGATAATGCAATTTGGCAACCGGCAATGTAATTAGCATGCCGAATATTACTTGGAATGTGAATTGGAACGAAATCGCCAATAGATAAGACGATTTAACAATTTGGGCCCAAGTTAGAAGCAGAGCCTAAGATGTAAATTATCGATAGTCCATATCTCGGAAACTATAAGAGATAATGCAATTTGGCAACCGGCAATGTAATTAGCATGCCGAATATTACTTGGAATGTGAATTGGAACGAAATCGCCAATAGATAAGACCATTTTACAATTTGGGCCCAAGTTAGAAGCAGAGCCTAAGGTGTAAATTATCGATAGTCCATATCTCGGAAACTATAAGAGATAATGCAATTTGGCAACCGGCAATGTAATTAGCATGCCGAATATTACTTGGAATGTGAATTGGAACGAAATCGCCAATAGATAAGACCATTTTACAATTTGGGCCCAAGTTAGAAGCAGAGCCTAAGGTGTAAATTATCGATAGTCCATATCTCGGAAACTATAAGAGATAATGCAATTTGGCAAACGGCAATGTAATTAGCATGCCGAATATTACTTGGAATGTGAATTGGAACGAAATCGCCAATAGATAAGACCATTTTACAATTTGGGCCCAACTTAGAAGCAGAGCCTAAGGTGTAAATTATCGATACTCCATATCTCGGAAACTATAAGAGATAATGCAATTTGGCAACCGGCAATGTAATTAGCATGCCGAATATTACTTGGAATGTGAATTGGAACGAAATCGCCAATAGATAAGGCCATTTTACAATTTGGGCCCAAGTTAGAAGCAGAGCCTAAGGTGTAAATTATTGATAGTCCATATCTCGGAAACTATAAGAGATAATGCAATTTCGCAACCGGCAATGTAATTAGCATGCCGAATACCACTTGGAATGTGAATTGGGACGAAATCGCCAATAGATAAGACCATTTTACAATTTGGGCCCAAGTTAGAAGCAGAGCCTAAGGTGTAAATTATCGATAGTCCATATCTCGGAAACTATAAGAGATAATGCAATTTGGCAACCGGCAATGTAATTAGCATGCCGAATATTACTTGGAATGTGAATTGGAACGAAATCGCCAATAGATAAGACCATTTTACAATTTGGGCCCAAGTTAGAAGCAGAGCCTAAGGTGTAAATTATCGATAGTCCATATCTCGGAAACTATAAGAGATAATGCAATTTGGCAACCGGCAATGTAATTAGCATGCCGAATATTACTTGGAATGTGAATTGGAACGAAATCGCCAATAGGTAAGACCATTTTACAATTTGGGCCCAAGTTAGAAGCAGAGCCTAAGATGTAAATTATCGATAGTCCATATCTCGGAAACTATAAGAGATAATGCAATTTGGCAATCGGCAATGTAATTAGCATGCCGAATATTACTTGGAATGTGAATTGGAACGAAATCGCCAATAGATAAGACCATTTTACAATTTGGGCCCAAGTTAGAAGCAGAGCCTAAGGTGTAAATTATCTATAGTCCATATCTCGGAAACTATAAGAGATAATGCAATTTGGCAACCGGCAATGTAATTAGCATGCCGAATATTACTTGGAATGTGAATTGGAACGAAATCGCCAATAGATAAGACCATTTTACAATTTGGGCCCAAGTTAGAAGCAGAGCCTAAGGTGTAAATTATCGATAGTCCATATCTCGGAAACTATAAGAGATAATGCAATTTGGCAACCGGCAATGTAATTAGCATGCCGAATATTACTTGGAATGTGAATTGGAACGAAATCGCCAATAGATAAGACCATTTTACAATTTGGGCCCAAGTTAGAAGCAGAGCCTAAGGTGTAAATTATCGATAGTCCATATCTCGGAAACTATAAGAGATAATGCAATTTGGCAACCGGCAATGTAATTAGCATGCCGAATATTACTTGGAATGTGAATTGGAACGAAATCGCCAATAGATAAGACCATTTTACAATTTGGGCCCAAGTTAGAAGCAGAGCCTAAGGTGTAAATTATTGATAGTCCATATCTCGGAAACTATAAGAGAGAATGCAATTTCGCAACCGGCAATGTAATTAGCATGCCGAATATCACTTGGAATGTGAATTGGGACGAAATCGCCAATAGATAAGACCATTTTACAATTTGGGCCCAAGTTAGAAGCAGAGCCTAAGGTGTAAATTATCGATAGTCCATATCTCGGAAACTATAAGAGATAATGCAATTTGGCAACCGGCAATGTAATTAGCATGCCGAATATTACTTGGAATGTGAATTGGAACGAAATCGCCAATAGATAAGACCATTTTACAATTTGGGCCCAAGTTAGAAGCAGAGCCTAAGATGTAAATTATCGATAGTCCATATCTCGGAAACTATAAGAGATAATGCAATTTGGCAACCGGCAATGTAATTAGCATGCCGAATATTACTTGGAATGTGAATTGGAACGAAATCGCCAATAGATAAGACCATTTTACAATTTGGGCCCAAGTTAGAAGCAGAGCCTAAGGTGTAAATTATCGATAGTCCATATCTCGGAAACTATAAGAGATAATTCAATTTGGCAACCGGCAATGTAATTAGCATGCCGGATATTACTTGGAATGTGAATTGGAACGAAATCGCCAATAGATAAGACCATTTTACAATTTGGGCCCAAGTTAGAAGCAGAGCCTAAGGTGTAAATTATCGATAGTCCATATCCCGGAAACTATAAGAGATAATGCAATTTGGCAACCGGCAATGTAATTAGCATGCCGAATATTACTTGGAATGTGAATTGGAACGAAATCGCCAATAGATAAGACGATTTTACAATTTGGGCCCAAGTTAGAAGCAGAGCCTAAGATGTAAATTATCGATAGTCTATATCTCGGAAACTATAAGAGATAATTCAATCTGGCAACCGGCAATGTAATTAGCATGCCGGATATTACTTGGAATGTGAATTGGAACGAAATCGCCAATAGATAAGACCATTTTACAATTTGGGCCCAAGTTAGAAGCAGAGCCTAAGGTGTAAATTATCGATAGTCCATATCTCGGAAACTATAAGAGATAATGCAATTTGGCAACCGGCAATGTAATTAGCATGCCGAATATTACTTGGAATGTGAATTGGAACGAAATCGCCAATAGATAAGACGATTTTACAATTTGGGCCCAAGTTAGAAGCAGAGCCTAAGATGTAAATTATCGATAGTCCATATCTCGGAAACTATAAGAGATAATGCAATTTGGCAACCGGCAATGTAATTAGCATGCCGAATATTACTTGGAATGTGAATTGGAACGAAATCGCCAATAGATAAGACCATTTTACAATTTGGGCCCAAGTTAGAAGCAGAGCCTAAGGTGTAAATTATCGATGGTCCATATCTCGGAAACTATAAGAGATAATGCAATTTGGCAACCGGCAATGTAATTAGCATGCCGAATATTACTTGGAATGTGAATTGGAACGAAATCGCCAATAGATAAGACGATTTTACAATTTGGGCCCAAGTTAGAAGCAGAGCCTAAGGTGTAAATTATCGATAGTCCATATCTCGGAAACTATAAGAGATAATGCAATTTGGCAACCGGCAATGTAATTAGCATGCCGAATATTACTTGGAATGTGAATTGGAACGAAATCGCCAATAGATAAGACCATTTTACTATTTGGGCCCAAGTTAGAAGCAGAGCCTAAGGTGTAAATTATCGATAGTCCATATCTCGGAAACTATAAGAGATAATGCAATTTGGCAACCGGCAATGTAATTAGCATGCCGAATATTACTTGGAATGTGAATTGGAACGAAATCGCCAATAGATAAGACCATTTTACAATTTGGGCCCAAGTTAGAAGCAGAGCCTAAGGTGTAATTTATCGATAGTCCATATCTCGGAAACTATAAGAGATAATGCAATTTGGCAACCGGCAATGTAATTAGCATGCCGAATATTACTTGGAATGTGAATTGGAACGAAATCGCCAATAGATAAGACGATTTTACAATTTGGGCCCAAGTTAGAAGCAGAGCCTAAGATGTAAATTATCGATAGTCCATATCCCGGAAACTATAAGAGATAATGCAATTTGGCAATCGGCAATGTAATTAGCATGCCGAATATTACTTGGAATGTGAATTGGAACGAAATCGCCAATAGATAAGACCATTTTACAATTTGGGCCCAAGTTAGAAGCGGAGCCTAAGGTGTAAATTATCGATAGTCCATATCTCGGAAACTATAAGAGATAATGCAATTTGGCAACCGGCAATGTAATTAGCATGCCGAATATTACTTGGAATGTGAATTGGAACGAAATCGCCAATAGGTAAGACCATTTTACAATTTGGGCCCAAGTTAGAAGCAGAGCCTAAGGTGTAAATTATCGATAGTCCATATCTCGGAAACTATAAGAGATAATTCAATTTGGCAAACGGCAACGTAATTAGCATGCCGGATATTACTTGGAATGTGAATTGGAACGAAATCGCCAATAGATAAGAACATTTTACAATTTGGGCCCAAGTTAGAAGCAGAGCCTAAGGTGTAAATTACCGATAGTCCATATCTCGGAAACTATAAGAGATAATGCAATTTGGCAACCGGCAATGTAATTAGCATGCCGAATATTACTTGGAATGTGAATTGGAACGAAAACGCCAATAGATAAGACCATTTTACAATTTGGGCCCAAGTTAGAAGCAGAGCCTAAGGTGTAAATTATCGATAGTCCATATCTTGGAAACTATAAGAGATAATGCAATTTGGCAACCGGCAATGTAATTAGCATGCCGAATATTACTTGGAATGTGAATTGGAACGAAATCGCCAATAGATAAGACCATTTTACAATTTGGGCCCAAGTTAGAAGCAGAGCCTAAGGTGTAAATTATCGATAGTCCACATCTCGGAAACTATAAGAGATAATGCAATTTGGCAACCGGCAATGTAATTAGCATGCCGAATATTACTTGGAATGTGAATTGGAACGAAATCGCCAATAGATAAGACCATTTTACAATTTGGGCCCAAGTTAGAAGCAGAGCCTAAGGTGTAAATTATCGATAGTCCATATCTCGGAAACTATAAGAGATAATGCAATTTGGCAACCGGCAATGTAATTAGCATGCCGAATATTACTTGGAATGTGAATCGGAACGAAATCGCCAATAGATAAGACCATTTTACAATTTGGGCCCAAGTTAGAAGCAGAGCCTAAGGTGTAAATTATTGATAGTCCATATCTCGGAAACTATAAGAGATAATGCAATTTCGCAACCGGCAATGTAATTAGCATGCCGAATATCACTTGGAATGTGAATTGGGACGAAATCGCCAATAGATAAGACCATTTTACAATTTGGGCCCAAGTTAGAAGCAGAGCCTAAGGTGTAAATTATCGATAGTCCATATCTCGGAAACTATAAGAGATAATGCAATTTGGCAACCGGCAATGTAATTAGCATGCCGAATATTACTTGGAATGTGAATTGGAACGAAATCGCCAATAGATAAGACGATTTAACAATTTGGGCCCAAGTTAGAAGCAGAGCCTAAGATGTAAATTATCGATAGTCCATATCTCGGAAACTATAAGAGATAATGCAATTTGGCAACCGGCAATGTAATTAGCATGCCGAATATTACTTGGAATGTGAATTGGAACGAAATCGCCAATAGATAAGACCATTTTACAATTTGGGCCCAAGTTAGAAGCAGAGCCTAAGGTGTAAATTATCGATAGTCCATATCTCGGAAACTATAAGAGATAATGCAATTTGGCAACCGGCAATGTAATTAGCATGCCGAATATTACTTGGAATGTGAATTGGAACGAAATCGCCAATAGATAAGACCATTTTACAATTTGGGCCCAAGTTAGAAGCAGAGCCTAAGGTGTAAATTATCGATAGTCCATATCTCGGAAACTATAAGAGATAATGCAATTTGGCAAACGGCAATGTAATTAGCATGCCGAATATTACTTGGAATGTGAATTGGAACGAAATCGCCAATAGATAAGACCATTTTACAATTTGGGCCCAAGTTAGAAGCAGAGCCTAAGGTGTAAATTATCGATAGTCCATATCTCGGAAACTATAAGAGATAATGCAATTTGGCAACCGGCAATGTAATTAGCATGCCGAATATTACTTGGAATGTGAATTGGAACGAAATCGCCAATAGATAAGGCCATTTTACAATTTGGGCCCAAGTTAGAAGCAGAGCCTAAGGTGTAAATTATTGATAGTCCATATCTCGGAAACTATAAGAGATAATGCAATTTCGCAACCGGCAATGTAATTAGCATGCCGAATACCACTTGGAATGTGAATTGGGACGAAATCGCCAATAGATAAGACCATTTTACAATTTGGGCCCAAGTTAGAAGCAGAGCCTAAGGTGTAAATTATCGATAGTCCATATCTCGGAAACTATAAGAGATAATGCAATTTGGCAACCGGCAATGTAATTAGCATGCCGAATATTACTTGGAATGTGAATTGGAACGAAATCGCCAATAGATAAGACCATTTTACAATTTGGGCCCAAGTTAGAAGCAGAGCCTAAGGTGTAAATTATCGATAGTCCATATCTCGGAAACTATAAGAGATAATGCAATTTGGCAACCGGCAATGTAATTAGCATGCCGAATATTACTTGGAATGTGAATTGGAACGAAATCGCCAATAGGTAAGACCATTTTACAATTTGGGCCCAAGTTAGAAGCAGAGCCTAAGATGTAAATTATCGATAGTCCATATCTCGGAAACTATAAGAGATAATGCAATTTGGCAATCCGCAGTGTAATTAGCATGCCGAATATTACTTGGAATGTGAATTGGAACGAAATCGCCAATAGATAAGACCATTTTACAATTTGGGCCCAAGTTAGAAGCAGAGCCTAAGGTGTAAATTATCGATAGTCCATATCTCGGAAACTATAAGAGATAATGCAATTTGGCAACCGGCAATGTAATTAGCATGCCGAATATTACTTGGAATGTGAATTGGAACGAAATCGCCAATAGATAAGACCATTTTACAATTTGGGCCCAAGTTAGAAGCAGAGCCTAAGGTGTAAATTATCGATAGTCCATATCTCGGAAACTATAAGAGATAATGCAATTTGGCAACCGGCAATGTAATTAGCATGCCGAATATTACTTGGAATGTGAATTGGAACGAAATCGCCAATAGATAAGACCATTTTACAATTTGGGCCCAAGTTAGAAGCAGAGCCTAAGGTGTAAATTATCGATAGTCCATATCTCGGAAACTATAAGAGATAATGCAATTTGGCAACCGGCAATGTAATTAGCATGCCGAATATTACTTGGAATGTGAATTGGAACGAAATCGCCAATAGATAAGACCATTTTACAATTTGGGCCCAAGTTAGAAGCAGAGCCTAAGGTGTAAATTATCGATAGTCCATATCTCGGAAACTATAAGAGATAATGCAATTTGGCAACCGGCAATGTAATTAGCATGCCGAATATTACTTGGAATGTGAATTGGAACGAAATCGCCAATAGATAAGACGATTTTACAATTTGGGCCCAAGTTAGAAGCAGAGCCTAAGGTGTAAATTATCGATAGTCCATATCTCGGAAACTATAAGAGATAATGCAATTTGGCAACCGGCAATGTAATTAGCATGCCGAATATTACTTGGAATGTGAATTGGAACGAAATCGCCAATAGATAAGACCATTTTACTATTTGGGCCCAAGTTAGAAGCAGAGCCTAAGGTGTAAATTATCGATAGTCCATATCTCGGAAACTATAAGAGATAATGCAATTTGGCAACCGGCAATGTAATTAGCATGCCGAATATTACTTGGAATGTGAATTGGAACGAAATCGCCAATAGATAAGACCATTTTACAATTTGGGCCCAAGTTAGAAGCAGAGCCTAAGGTGTAATTTATCGATAGTCCATATCTCGGAAACTATAAGAGATAATGCAATTTGGCAACCGGCAATGTAATTAGCATGCCGAATATTACTTGGAATGTGAATTGGAACGAAATCGCCAATAGATAAGACGATTTTACAATTTGGGCCCAAGTTAGAAGCAGAGCCTAAGATGTAAATTATCGATAGTCCATATCTCGGAAACTATAAGAGATAATGCAATTTGGCAATCGGCAATGTAATTAGCATGCCGAATATTACTTGGAATGTGAATTGGAACGAAATCGCCAATAGATAAGACCATTTTACAATTTGGGCCCAAGTTAGAAGCAGAGCCTAAGGTGTAAATTATCGATAGTCCATATCTCGGAAACTATAAGAGATAATGCAATTTGGCAACCGGCAATGTAATTAGCATGCCGAATATTACTTGGAATGTGAATTGGAACGAAATCGCCAATAGGTAAGACCATTTTACAATTTGGGCCCAAGTTAGAAGCAGAGCCTAAGGTGTAAATTATCGATAGTCCATATCTCGGAAACTATAAGAGATAATTCAATTTGGCAACCGGCAATGTAATTAGCATGCCGGATATTACTTGGAATGTGAATTGGAACGAAATCGCCAATAGATAAGAACATTTTACAATTTGGGCCCAAGTTAGAAGCAGAGCCTAAGGTGTAAATTACCGATAGTCCATATCTCGGAAACTATAAGAGATAATGCAATTTGGCAACCGGCAATGTAATTAGCATGCCGAATATTACTTGGAATGTGAATTGGAACGAAAACGCCAATAGATAAGACCATTTTACAATTTGGGCCCAAGTTAGAAGCAGAGCCTAAGGTGTAAATTATCGATAGTCCATATCTCGGAAACTATAAGAGATAATGCAATTTGGCAACCGGCAATGTAATTAGCATGCCGAATATTACTTGGAATGTGAATTGGAACGAAATCGCCAATAGATAAGACCATTTTACAATTTGGGCCCAAGTTAGAAGCAGAGCCTAAGGTGTAAATTATCGATAGTCCACATCTCGGAAACTATAAGAGATAATGCAATTTGGCAACCGGCAATGTAATTAGCATGCCGAATATTACTTGGAATGTGAATTGGAACGAAATCGCCAATAGATAAGACCATTTTACAATTTGGGCCCAAGTTAGAAGCAGAGCCTAAGGTGTAAATTATCGATAGTCCATATCTCGGAAACTATAAGAGATAATGCAATTTGGCAACCGGCAATGTAATTAGCATGCCGAATATTACTTGGAATGTGAATTGGAACGAAATCGCCAATAGATAAGACCAGTTTACAATTTGGGCCCAAGTTAGAAGCAGAGCCTAAGGTGTAAATTATCGATAGACCATATCTCGGAAACTATAAGAGATAATGCAATTTCGCAACCGGCAATGTAATTAGCATGCCGAATATCACTTGGAATGTGAATTGGGACGAAATCGCCAATAGATAAGACCATTTTACAATTTGGGCCCAAGTTAGAAGCAGAGCCCAAGATGTAAATTATCGATAGTCCATATCTCGGAAACTATAAGAGATAATGCAATTTGGCAACCGGCAATGTAATTAGCATGCCGAATATTACTTGGAATGTGAATTGGAACGAAATCGCCAATAGATAAGACCATTTTACAATTTGGGCCCAAGTTAGAAGCAGAGCCTAAGGTGTAAATTATCGATAGTCCATATCTCGGAAACTATAAGAGATAATGCAATTTGGCAACCGGCAATGTAATTAGCATGCCGAATATTACTTGGAATGTGAATTGGAACGAAATCGCCAATAGATAAGACCATTTTACAATTTGGGCCCAAGTTAGAAGCAGAGCCTAAGGTGTAAATTATCGATAGTCCATATCTCGGAAACTATAAGAGATAATGCAATTTGACAAACGGCAATGTAATTAGCATGCCGAATATTACTTGGAATGTGAATTGGAACGAAATCGCCAATAGATAAGACCATTTTACAATTTGGGCCCAAGTTAGAAGCAGAGCCTAAGGTGTAAATTATCGATAGTCCATATCTCGGAAACTATAAGAGATAATGCAATTTGGCAACCGGCAATGTAATTAGCATGCCGAATATTACTTGGAATGTGAATTGGAACGAAATCGCCAATAGATAAGGCCATTTTACAATTTGGGCCCAAGTTAGAAGCAGAGCCTAAGGTGTAAATTATTGATAGTCCATATCTCGGAAACTATAAGAGATAATGCAATTTCGCAACCGGCAATGTAATTAGCATGCCGAATACCACTTGGAATGTGAATTGGGACGAAATCGCCAATAGATAAGACCATTTTACAATTTGGGCCCAAGTTAGAAGCAGAGCCTAAGGTGTAAATTATCGATAGTCCATATCTCGGAAACTATAAGAGATAATGCAATTTGGCAACCGGCAATGTAATTAGCATGCCGAATATTACTTGGAATGTGAATTGGAACGAAATCGCCAATAGATAAGACCATTTTACAATTTGGGCCCAAGTTAGAAGCAGAGCCTAAGGTGTAAATTATCGATAGTCCATATCTCGGAAACTATAAGAGATAATGCAATTTGGCAACCGGCAATGTAATTAGCATGCCGAATATTACTTGGAATGTGAATTGGAACGAAATCGCCAATAGGTAAGACCATTTTACAATTTGGGCCCAAGTTAGAAGCAGAGCCTAAGATGTAAATTATCGATAGTCCATATCTCGGAAACTATAAGAGATAATGCAATTTGGCAATCCGCAATGTAATTAGCATGCCGAATATTACTTGGAATGTGAATTGGAACGAAATCGCCAATAGATAAGACCATTTTACAATTTGGGCCCAAGTTAGAAGCAGAGCCTAAGGTGTAAATTATCGATAGTCCATATCTCGGAAACTATAAGAGATAATGCAATTTGGCAACCGGCAATGTAATTAGCATGCCGAATATTACTTGGAATGTGAATTGGAACGAAATCGCCAATAGATAAGACCATTTTACAATTTGGGCCCAAGTTAGAAGCAGAGCCTAAGGTGTAAATTATCGATAGTCCATATCTCGGAAACTATAAGAGATAATGCAATTTGGCAACCGGCAATGTAATTAGCATGCCGAATATTACTTGGAATGTGAATTGGAACGAAATCGCCAATAGATAAGACCATTTTACAATTTGGGCCCAAGTTAGAAGCAGAGCCTAAGGTGTAAATTATCGATAGTCCATATCTCGGAAACTATAAGAGATAATGCAATTTGGCAACCGGCAATGTAATTAGCATGCCGAATATTACTTGGAATGTGAATTGGAACGAAATCGCCAATAGATAAGACCATTTTACAATTTGGGCCCAAGTTAGAAGCAGAGCCTAAGGTGTAAATTATCGATAGTCCATATCTCGGAAACTATAAGAGATAATGCAATTTGGCAACCGGCAATGTAATTAGCATGCCGAATATTACTTGGAATGTGAATTGGAACGAAATCGCCAATAGATAAGACCATTTTACAATTTGGGCCCAAGTTAGAAGCAGAGCCTAAGATGTAAATTATCGATAGTCCATATCTCGGAAACTATAAGAGATAATGCAATTTGGCAACCGGCAATGTAATTAGCATGCCGAATATTACTTGGAATGTGAATTGGAACGAAATCGCCAATAGATAAGACCATTTTACAATTTGGGCCCAAGTTAGAAGCAGAGCCTAAGGTGTAAATTATCGATAGTCCATATCTCGGAAACTATAAGAGATAATTCAATTTGGCAACCGGCAATGTAATTAGCATGCCGGATATTACTTGGAATGTGAATTGGAACGAAATCGCCAATAGATAAGACCATTTTACAATTTGGGCCCAAGTTAGAAGCAGAGCCTAAGGTGTAAATTATCGATAGTCCATATCTCGGAAACTATAAGAGATAATGCAATTTGGCAACCGGCAATGTAATTAGCATGCCGAATATTACTTGGAATGTGAATTGGAACGAAATCGCCAATAGATAAGACGATTTTACAATTTGGGCCCAAGTTAGAAGCAGAGCCTAAGATGTAAATTATCGATAGTCTATATCTCGGAAACTATAAGAGATAATTCAATTTGGCAACCGGCAATGTAATTAGCATGCCGGATATTACTTGGAATGTGAATTGGAACGAAATCGCCAATAGATAAGACCATTTTACAATTTGGGCCCAAGTTAGAAGCAGAGCCTAAGGTGTAAATTATCGATAGTCCATATCTCGGAAACTATAAGAGATAATGCAATTTGGCAACCGGCAATGTAATTAGCATGCCGAATATTACTTGGAATGTGAATTGGAACGAAATCGCCAATAGATAAGACGATTTTACAATTTGGGCCCAAGTTAGAAGCAGAGCCTAAGATGTAAATTATCGATAGTCCATATCTCGGAAACTATAAGAGATAATGCAATTTGGCAACCGGCAATGTAATTAGCATGCCGAATATTACTTGGAATGTGAATTGGAACGAAATCGCCAATAGATAAGACCATTTTACAATTTGGGCCCAAGTTAGAAGCAGAGCCTAAGGTGTAAATTATCGATAGTCCATATCTCGGAAACTATAAGAGATAATGCAATTTGGCAACCGGCAATGTAATTAGCATGCCGAATATTACTTGGAATGTGAATTGGAACGAAATCGCCAATAGATAAGACCATTTTACAATTTGGGCCCAAGTTAGAAGCAGAGCCTAAGGTGTAAATTATCGATAGTCCATATCTCGGAAACTATAAGAGATAATGCAATTTGGCAACCGGCAATATAATTAGCATGCCGAATATTACTTGGAATGTGAATTGGAACGAAATCGCCAATAGATAAGACCATTTTACAATTTGGGCCCAAGTTAGAAGCAGAGCCTAAGGTGTAAATTATCGATAGTCCATATCTCGGAAACTATAAGAGATAATGCAATTTGGCAACCGGCAATGTAATTAGCATGCCGAATATTACTTGGAATGTGAATTGGAACGAAATCGCCAATAGATAAGACCATTTTACAATTTGGGCCCAAGTTAGAAGCAGAGCCTAAGGTGTAAATTATCGATAGTCCATATCTCGGAAACTATAAGAGATAATGCAATTTGGCAACCGGCAATGTAATTAGCATGCCGAATATTACTTGGAATGTGAATTGGAACGAAATCGCCAATAGATAAGACCATTTTACAATTTGGGCCCAAGTTAGAAGCAGAGCCTAAGGTGTAAATTATCGATAGTCCATATCTCGGAAACTATAAGAGATAATGCAATTTGGCAACCGGCAATGTAATTAGCATGCCGAATATTACTTGGAATGTGAATTGGAACGAAATCGCCAATAGGTAAGACCATTTTACAATTTGGGCCCAAGTTAGAAGCAGAGCCTAAGGTGTAAATTATCGATAGTCCATATCTCGGAAACTATAAGAGATAATTCAATTTGGCAACCGGCAATGTAATTAGCATGCCGAATATTACTTGGAATGTGAATTGGAACGAAATCGCCAATAGATAAGACCATTTTACAATTTGGGCCCAAGTTAGAAGCAGAGCCTAAGGTGTAAATTATTGATAGTCCATATCTCGGAAACTATAAGAGATAATGCAATTTCGCAACCGGCAATGTAATTAGCATGCCGAATATCACTTGGAATGTGAATTGGGACGAAATCGCCAATAGATAAGACCATTTTACAATTTGGGCCCAAGTTAGAAGCAGAGCCTAAGGTGTAAATTATCGATAGTCCATATCTCGGAAACTATAAGAGATAATGCAATTTGGCAACCGGCAATGTAATTAGCATGCCGAATATTACTTGGAATGTGAATTGGAACGAAATCGCCAATAGATAAGACGATTTAACAATTTGGGCCCAAGTTAGAAGCAGAGCCTAAGATGTAAATTATCGATAGTCCATATCTCGGAAACTATAAGAGATAATGCAATTTGGCAACCGGCAATGTAATTAGCATGCCGAATATTACTTGGAATGTGAATTGGAACGAAATCGCCAATAGATAAGACCATTTTACAATTTGGGCCCAAGTTAGAAGCAGAGCCTAAGGTGTAAATTATCGATAGTCCATATCTCGGAAACTATAAGAGATAATGCAATTTGGCAACCGGCAATGTAATTAGCATGCCGAATATTACTTGGAATGTGAATTGGAACGAAATCGCCAATAGATAAGACCATTTTACAATTTGGGCCCAAGTTAGAAGCAGAGCCTAAGGTGTAAATTATCGATAGTCCATATCTCGGAAACTATAAGAGATAATGCAATTTGGCAACCGGCAATGTAATTAGCATGCCGAATATTACTTGGAATGTGAATTGGAACGAAATCGCCAATAGATAAGACCATTTTACAATTTGGGCCCAAGTTAGAAGCAGAGCCTAAGGTGTAAATTATCGATAGTCCATATCTCGGAAACTATAAGAGATAATGCAATTTGGCAACCGGCAATGTAATTAGCATGCCGAATATTACTTGGAATGTGAATTGGAACGAAATCGCCAATAGATAAGACCATTTTACAATTTGGGCCCAAGTTAGAAGCAGAGCCTAAGATATAAATTATCGATAGTCCATATCTCGGAAACTATAAGAGATAATGCAATTTGGCAACCGGCAATGTAATTAGCATGCCGAATATTACTTGGAATGTGAATTGGAACGAAATCGCCAATAGATAAGACCATTTTACAATTTGGGCCCAAGTTAGAAGCAGAGCCTAAGGTGTAAATTATCGATAGTCCATATCTCGGAAACTATAAGAGATAATTCAATTTGGCAACCGGCAATGTAATTAGCATGCCGGATATTACTTGGAATGTGAATTGGAACGAAATCGCCAATAGATAAGACCATTTTACAATTTGGGCCCAAGTTAGAAGCAGAGCCTAAGGTGTAAATTATCGATAGTCCATATCTCGGAAACTATAAGAGATAATGCAATTTGGCAACCGGCAATGTAATTAGCATGCCGAATATTACTTGGAATGTGAATTGGAACGAAATCGCCAATAGATAAGACGATTTTACAATTTGGGCCCAAGTTAGAAGCAGAGCCTAAGATGTAAATTATCGATAGTCTATATCTCGGAAACTATAAGAGATAATTCAATTTGGCAACCGGCAATGTAATTAGCATGCCGGATATTACTTGGAATGTGAATTGGAACGAAATCGCCAATAGATAAGACCATTTTACAATTTGGGCCCAAGTTAGAAGCAGAGCCTAAGGTGTAAATTATCGATAGTCCATATCTCGGAAACTATAAGAGATAATGCAATTTGGCAACCGGCAATGTAATTAGCATGCCGAATATTACTTGGAATGTGAATTGGAACGAAATCGCCAATAGATAAGACGATTTTACAATTTGGGCCCAAGTTAGAAGCAGAGCCTAAGATGTAAATTATCGATAGTCCATATCTCGGAAACTATAAGAGATAATGCAATTTGGCAACCGGCAATGTAATTAGCATGCCGAATATTACTTGGAATGTGAATTGGAACGAAATCGCCAATAGATAAGACCATTTTACAATTTGGGCCCAAGTTAGAAGCAGAGCCTAAGGTGTAAATTATCGATAGTCCATATCTCGGAAACTATAAGAGATAATGCAATTTGGCAACCGGCAATGTAATTAGCATGCCGAATGTTACTTGGAATGTGAATTGGAACGAAATCGCCAATAGATAAGACCATTTTACAATTTGGGCCCAAGTTAGAAGCAGAGCCTAAGGTGTAAATTATCGATAGTCCATATCTCGGAAACTATAAGAGATAATGCAATTTGGCAACCGGCAATGTAATTAGCATGCCGAATATTACTTGGAATGTGAATTGGAACGAAATCGCCAATAGATAAGACCATTTTACAATTTGGGCCCAAGTTAGAAGCAGAGCCTAAGGTGTAAATTATCGATAGTCCATATCTCGGAAACTATAAGAGATAATGCAATTTGGCAACCGGCAATGTAATTAGCATGCCGAATATTACTTGGAATGTGAATTGGAACGAAATCGCCAATAGATAAGACCATTTTACAATTTGGGCCCAAGTTAGAAGCAGAGCCTAAGGTGTAAATTATTGATAGTCCATATCTCGGAAACTATAAGAGATAATGCAATTTCGCAACCGGCAATGTAATTAGCATGCCGAATACCACTTGGAATGTGAATTGGGACGAAATCGCCAATAGATAAGACCATTTTACAATTTGGGCCCAAGTTAGAAGCAGAGCCTAAGGTGTAAA
This sequence comes from Rhynchophorus ferrugineus, assembly GCF_030347505.1. NCBI lineage: Eukaryota > Metazoa > Arthropoda > Insecta > Coleoptera > Curculionidae > Rhynchophorus > Rhynchophorus ferrugineus. Next base: position 47,706 of record NW_027472902.1, read on the forward strand.
TTATCGATAGTCCATATCTCGGAAACTATAAGAGATAATGCAATTTGGCAACCGGCAATGTAATTAGCATGCCGAATATTACTTGGAATGTGAATTGGAACGAAATCGCCAATAGATAAAACCATTTTACAATTTGGGCCCAAGTTAGAAGCAGAGCCTAAGGTGTAAATTATCGATAGTCCATATCTCGGAAACTATAAGAGATAATGCAATTTGGCAACCGGCAATGTAATTAGCATGCCGAATATTACTTGGAATGTGAATTGGAACGAAATCGCCAATAGGTAAGACCATTTTACAATTTGGGCCCAAGTTAGAAGCAGAGCCTAAGGTGTAAATTATCGATAGTCCATATCTCGGAAACTATAAGAGATAATTCAATTTGGCAACCGGCAATGTAATTAGCATGCCGAATATTACTTGGAATGTGAATTGGAACGAAATCGCCAATAGATAAGACCATTTTACAATTTGGGCCCAAGTTAGAAGCAGAGCCTAAGGTGTAAATTATTGATAGTCCATATCTCGGAAACTATAAGAGATAATGCAATTTCGCAACCGGCAATGTAATTAGCATGCCGAATATCACTTGGAATGTGAATTGGGACGAAATCGCCAATAGATAAGACCATTTTACAATTTGGGCCCAAGTTAGAAGCAGAGCCTAAGGTGTAAATTATCGATAGTCCATATCTCGGAAACTATAAGAGATAATGCAATTTGGCAACCGGCAATGTAATTAGCATGCCGAATATTACTTGGAATGTGAATTGGAACGAAATCGCCAATAGATAAGACGATTTAACAATTTGGGCCCAAGTTAGAAGCAGAGCCTAAGATGTAAATTATCGATAGTCCATATCTCGGAAACTATAAGAGATAATGCAATTTGGCAACCGGCAATGTAATTAGCATGCCGAATATTACTTGGAATGTGAATTGGAACGAAATCGCCAATAGATAAGACCATTTTACAATTTGGGCCCAAGTTAGAAGCAGAGCCTAAGGTGTAAATTATCGATAGTCCATATCTCGGAAACTATAAGAGATAATGCAATTTGGCAACCGGCAATGTAATTAGCATGCCGAATATTACTTGGAATGTGAATTGGAACGAAATCGCCAATAGATAAGACCATTTTACAATTTGGGCCCAAGTTAGAAGCAGAGCCTAAGGTGTAAATTATCGATAGTCCATATCTCGGAAACTATAAGAGATAATGCAATTTGGCAAACGGCAATGTAATTAGCATGCCGAATATTACTTGGAATGTGAATTGGAACGAAATCGCCAATAGATAAGACCATTTTACAATTTGGGCCCAAGTTAGAAGCAGAGCCTAAGGTGTAAATTATCGATAGTCCATATCTCGGAAACTATAAGAGATAATGCAATTTGGCAACCGGCAATGTAATTAGCATGCCGAATATTACTTGGAATGTGAATTGGAACGAAATCGCCAATAGATAAGGCCATTTTACAATTTGGGCCCAAGTTAGAAGCAGAGCCTAAGGTGTAAATTATTGATAGTCCATATCTCGGAAACTATAAGAGATAATGCAATTTCGCAACCGGCAATGTAATTAGCATGCCGAATACCACTTGGAATGTGAATTGGGACGAAATCGCCAATAGATAAGACCATTTTACAATTTGGGCCCAAGTTAGAAGCAGAGCCTAAGGTGTAAATTATCGATAGTCCATATCTCGGAAACTATAAGAGATAATGCAATTTGGCAACCGGCAATGTAATTAGCATGCCGAATATTACTTGGAATGTGAATTGGAACGAAATCGCCAATAGATAAGACCATTTTACAATTTGGGCCCAAGTTAGAAGCAGAGCCTAAGGTGTAAATTATCGATAGTCCATATCTCGGAAACTATAAGAGATAATGCAATTTGGCAACCGGCAATGTAATTAGCATGCCGAATATTACTTGGAATGTGAATTGGAACGAAATCGCCAATAGGTAAGACCATTTTACAATTTGGGCCCAAGTTAGAAGCAGAGCCTAAGATGTAAATTATCGATAGTCCATATCTCGGAAACTATAAGAGATAATGCAATTTGGCAATCCGCAATGTAATTAGCATGCCGAATATTACTTGGAATGTGAATTGGAACGAAATCGCCAATAGATAAGACCATTTTACAATTTGGGCCCAAGTTAGAAGCAGAGCCTAAGGTGTAAATTATCGATAGTCCATATCTCGGAAACTATAAGAGATAATGCAATTTGGCAACCGGCAATGTAATTAGCATGCCGAATATTACTTGGAATGTGAATTGGAACGAAATCGCCAATAGATAAGACCATTTTACAATTTGGGCCCAAGTTAGAAGCAGAGCCTAAGGTGTAAATTATCGATAGTCCATATCTCGGAAACTATAAGAGATAATGCAATTTGGCAACCGGCAATGTAATTAGCATGCCGAATATTACTTGGAATGTGAATTGGAACGATATCGCCAATAGATAAGACCATTTTACAATTTGGGCCCAAGTTAGAAGCAGAGCCTAAGGTGTAAATTATCGATAGTCCATATCTCGGAAACTATAAGAGATAATGCAATTTGGCAACCGGCAATGTAATTAGCATGCCGAATATTACTTGGAATGTGAATTGGAACGAAATCGCCAATAGATAAGACCATTTTACAATTTGGGCCCAAGTTAGAAGCAGAGCCTAAGATGTAAATTATCGATAGTCCATATCTCGGAAACTATAAGAGATAATGCAATTTGGCAACCGGCAATGTAATTAGCATGCCGAATATTACTTGGAATGTGAATTGGAACGAAATCGCCAATAGATAAGACCATTTTACAATTTGGGCCCAAGTTAGAAGCAGAGCCTAAGGTGTAAATTATCGATAGTCCATATCTCGGAAACTATAAGAGATAATTCAATTTGGCAACCGGCAATGTAATTAGCATGCCGAATATTACTTGGAATGTGAATTGGAACGAAATCGCCAATAGATAAGACCATTTTACAATTTTGGCCCAAGTTAGAAGCAGAGCCTAAGGTGTAAATTATCGATAGTCCATATCTCGGAAACTATAAGAGATAATGCAATTTGGCAACCGGCAATGTAATTAGCATGCCGAATATTACTTGGAATGTGAATTGGAACGAAATCGCCAATAGATAAGACGATTTTACAATTTGGGCCCAAGTTAGAAGCAGAGCCTAAGATGTAAATTATCGATAGTCTATATCTCGGAAACTATAAGAGATAATTCAATTTGGCAACCGGCAATGTAATTAGCATGCCGGATATTACTTGGAATGTGAATTGGAACGAAATCGCCAATAGATAAGACCATTTTACAATTTGGGCCCAAGTTAGAAGCAGAGCCTAAGGTGTAAATTATCGATAGTCCATATCTCGGAAACTATAAGAGATAATGCAATTTGGCAACCGGCAATGTAATTAGCATGCCGAATATTACTTGGAATGTGAATTGGAACGAAATCGCCAATAGATAAGACGATTTTACAATTTGGGCCCAAGTTAGAAGCAGAGCCTAAGATGTAAATTATCGATAGTCCATATCTCGGAAACTATAAGAGATAATGCAATTTGGCAACCGGCAATGTAATTAGCATGCCGAATATTACTTGGAATGTGAATTGGAACGAAATCGCCAATAGATAAGACCATTTTACAATTTGGGCCCAAGTTAGAAGCAGAGCCTAAGGTGTAAATTATCGATAGTCCATATCTCGGAAACTATAAGAGATAATGCAATTTGGCAACCGGCAATGTAATTAGCATGCCGAATATTACTTGGAATGTGAATTGGAACGAAATCGCCAATAGATAAGACCATTTTACAATTTGGGCCCAAGTTAGAAGCAGAGCCTAAGGTGTAAATTATCGATAGTCCATATCTCGGAAACTATAAGAGATAATGCAATTTGGCAACCGGCAATGTAATTAGCATGCCGAATATTACTTGGAATGTGAATTGGAACGAAATCGCCAATAGATAAGACCATTTTACAATTTGGGCCCAAGTTAGAAGCAGAGCCTAAGGTGTAAATTATCGATAGTCCATATCTCGGAAACTATAAGAGATAATGCAATTTGGCAACCGGCAATGTAATTAGCATGCCGAATATTACTTGGAATGTGAATTGGAACGAAATCGCCAATAGATAAGACCATTTTACAATTTGGGCCCAAGTTAGAAGCAGAGCCTAAGGTGTAAATTATTGATAGTCCATATCTCGGAAACTATAAGAGATAATGCAATTTCGCAACCGGCAATGTAATTAGCATGCCGATTACCACTTGGAATGTGAATTGGGACGAAATCGCCAATAGATAAGACCATTTTACAATTTGGGCCCAAGTTAGAAGCAGAGCCTAAGGTGTAAATTATCGATAGTCCATATCTCGGAAACTATAAGAGATAATGCAATTTGGCAACCGGCAATGTAATTAGCATGCCGAATATTACTTGGAATGTGAATTGGAACGAAATCGCCAATAGATAAGACCATTTTACAATTTGGGCCCAAGTTAGAAGCAGAGCCTAAGGTGTAAATTATCGATAGTCCATATCTCGGAAACTATAAGAGATAATGCAATTTGGCAACCGGCAATGTAATTAGCATGCCGAATATTACTTGGAATGTGAATTGGAACGAAATCGCCAATAGGTAAGACCATTTTACAATTTGGGCCCAAGTTAGAAGCAGAGCCTAAGGTGTAAATTATCGATAGTCCATATCTCGGAAACTATAAGAGATAATTCAATTTGTCAACCGGCAATGTAATTAGCATGCCGAATATTACTTGGAATGTGAATTGGAACGAAATCGCCAATAGATAAGACCATTTTACAATTTGGGCCCAAGTTAGAAGCAGAGCCTAAGGTGTAAATTATCGATAGTCCATATCTCGGAAACTATAAGAGATAATGCAATTTGGCAACCGGCAATGTAATTAGCATGCCGAATATTACTTGGAATGTGAATTGGAACGAAATCGCCAATAGATAAGACCATTTTACAATTTGGGCCCAAGTTAGAAGCAGAGCCTAAGGTGTAAATTATCGATAGTCCATATCTCGGAAACTATAAGAGATAATGCAATTTGGCAACCGGCAATGTAATTAGCATGCCGAATATTACTTGGAATGTGAATTGGAACGAAATCGCCAATAGATAAGACCATTTTACAATTTGGGCCCAAGTTAGAAGCAGAGCCTAAGGTGCAAATTATCGATAGTCCATATCTCGGAAACTATAAGAGATAATGCAATTTGGCAACCGGCAATGTAATTAGCATGCCGAATATTACTTGGAATGTGAATTGGAACGAAATCGCCAATAGATAAGACCATTTTACAATTTGGGCCTAAGTTAGAAGCAGAGCCTAAGGTGTAATTTATCGATAGTCCATATCTCGGAAACTATAAGAGATAATGCAATTTGGCAACCGGCAATGTAATTAGCATGCCGAATATTACTTGGAATGTGAATTGGAACGAAATCGCCAATAGATAAGACCATTTTACAATTTGGGCCCAAGTTAGAAGCAGAGCCTAAGGTGTAAATTATCGATAGTCCATATCTCGGAAACTATAAGAGATAATGCAATTTGGCAACCGGCAATGTAATTAGCATGCCGAATATTACTTGGAATGTGAATTGGAACGAAATCGCCAATAGATAAGACCATTTTACAATTTGGGCCCAAGTTAGAAGCAGAGCCTAAGGTGTAAATTATCGATAGTCCATATCTCGGAAACTATAAGAGATAATGCAATTTGGCAACCGGCAATGTAATTAGCATGCCGAATATTACTTGGAATGTGAATTGGAACGAAATCGCCAATAGATAAGACCATTTTACAATTTGGGCCCAAGTTAGAAGCAGAGCCTAAGGTGTAAATTATCGATAGTCCATATCTCGGAAACTATAAGAGATAATGCAATTTGGCAACCGGCAATGTAATTAGCATGCCGAATATTACTTGGAATGTGAATTGGAACGAAATCGCCAATAGATAAGACCATTTTACAATTTGGGCCCAAGTTAGAAGCAGAGCCTAAGGTGTAAATTATCGATAGTCCATATCTCGGAAACTATAAGAGATAATGCAATTTGGCAACCGGCAATGTAATTAGCATGCCGAATATTACTTGGAATGTGAATTGGAACGAAATCGCCAATAGATAAGACCATTTTACAATTTGGGCCCAAGTTAGAAGCAGAGCCTAAGGTGTAAATTATCGATAGTCCATATCTCGGAAACTATAAGAGATAATGCAATTTGGCAACCGGCAATGTAATTAGCATGCCGAATATTACTTGGAATGTGAATTGGAACGAAATCGCCAATAGATAAGACCATTTTACAATTTGGGCCCAAGTTAGAAGCAGAGCCTAAGGTGTAAATTATCGATAGTCCATATCTCGGAAACTATAAGAGATAATGCAATTTGGCAACCGGCAATGTAATTAGCATGCCGAATATTACTTGGAATGTGAATTGGAACGAAATCGCCAATAGATAAGACCATTTTACAATTTGGGCCCAAGTTAGAAGCAGAGCCTAAGGTGTAAATTATTGATAGTCCATATCTCGGAAACTACAAGAGACAATGCAATTTGGCAACCGGCAATGTAATTAGCATGCCGAATATTACTTGGAATGTGAATTGGAACGAAATCGCCAATAGATAAGGCCATTTTACAATTTGGGCCCAAGTTAGAAGCAGAGCCTAAGGTGTAAATTATCGATAGTCCATATCTCGGAAACTATAAGAGATAATGCAATTTGGCAACCGGCAATGTAATTAGCATGCCGAATATTACTTGGAATGTGAATTGGAACGAAATCGCCAATAGATAAGACCATTTTACAATTTGGGCCCAAGTTAGAAGCAGAGCCTAAGGTGTAAATTATCGATAGTCCATATCTCGGAAACTATAAGAGATAATGCAATTTGGCAACCGGCAATGTAATTAGCATGCCGAATATTACTTGGAATGTGAATTGGAACGAAATCGCCAATAGATAAGACCATTTTACAATTTGGGCCCAAGTTAGAAGCAGAGCCTAAGGTGTAAATTATTGATAGTTCATATCTCGGAAACTATAAGAGATAATGCAATTTCGCAACCGGCAATGTAATTAGCATGCCGAATATTACTTGGAGTGTGAATTGGAACGAAATCGCCAATAGATAAGACCATTTTACAATTTGGGCCAAGTTAGAAGCAGAGCCTAAGGTGTAAATTATCGATAGTCCATATCTCGGAAACTATAAGAGATAATGCAATTTGGCAACCGGCAATGTAATTAGCATGCCGAATATTACTTGGAATGTGAATTGGAACGAAATCGCCAATATATAAGACCATTTTACAATTTGGGCCCAAGTTAGAAGCAGAGCCTAAGGTGTAAATTATCGATAGTCCATATCTCGGAAACTATAAGAGATAATGCAATTTGGCAACCGGCAATGTAATTAGCATGCCGAATATTACTTGGAATGTGAATTGGAACGAAATCGCCAATAGATAAGACCATTTTACAATTTGGGCCCAAGTTAGAAGCAGAGCCTAAGGTGTAAATTATCGATAGTCCATATATCGGAAACTATAAGAGATAATGCAATTTGGCAACCGGCAATGTAATTAGCATGCCGAATATTACTTGGAATGTGAATTGGAACGAAATCGCCAATAGATAAGACCATTTTACAATTTGGGCCCAAGTTAGAAGCAGAGCCTAAGGTGTAAATTATCGATAGTCCATATCTCGGAAACTATAAGAGATAATGCAATTTGGCAACCGGCAATGTAATTAGCATGCCGAATATTACTTGGAATGTGAATTGGAACGAAATCGCCAATAGATAAGACTATTTTACAATTTGGGCCCAAGTTAGAAGCAGAGCCTAAGGTGTAAATTATCGATAGTCCATATCTCGGTAACTATAAGAGATAATGCAATTTGGCAACCGGCAATGTAATTAGCATGCCGAATATTACTTGGAATGTGAATTGGAACGAAATCGCCAATAGATAAGACCATTTTACAATTTGGGCCAAAGTTAGAAGCAGAGCCTAAGGTGTAAATTATCGATAGTCCATATCTCGGAAACTATAAGAGATAATTCAATTTGGCAACCGGCAATGTAATTAGCATGCCGGATATTACTTGGAATGTGAATTGGAACGAAATCGCCAATAGATAAGACCATTTTACAATTTGGGCCCAAGTTAGAAGCAGAGCCTAAGGTGTAAATTATCGATAGTCCATATCTCGGAAACTATAAGAGATAATGCAATTTGGCAACCGGCAATGTAATTAGCATGCCGAATATTACTTGGAATGTGAATTGGAACGAAATCGCCAATAGATAAGACGATTTTACAATTTGGGCCCAAGGTAGAAGCAGAGCCTAAGATGTAAATTATCGATAGTCCATATCTCGGAAACTATAAGAGATAATGCAATTTGGCAATCGGCAATGTAATTAGCATGCCGAATATTACTTGGAATGTGAATTGGAACGAAATCGCCAATAGATAAGACCATTTTACAATTTGGGCCCAAGTTAGAAGCAGAGCCTAAGGTGTAAATTATCGATAGTCCATATCTCGGAAACAATAAGAGATAATGCAATTTGGCAAACGGCAATGTAATTAGCATGCCGAATATTACTTGGAATGTGAATTGGAATGAAATCGCCAATAGGTAAGACCATTTTACAATTTGGGCCCAAGTTAGAAGCAGAGCCTAAGGTGTAAATTATCGATAGTCCATATCTCGGAAACTATAAGAGATAATTCAATTTGGCAACCGGCAATGTAATTAGCATGCCGGATATTACTTGGAATGTGAATTGGAACGAAATCGCCAATAGATAAGAACATTTTACAATTTGGGCCCAAGTTAGAAGCAGAGCCTAAGGTGTAAATTACCGATAGTCCATATCTCGGAAACTATAAGAGATAATGCAATTTGGCAACCGGCAATGTAATTAGCATGCCGAATATTACTTGGAATGTGAATTGGAACGAAAACGCCAATAGATAAGACCATTTTACAATTTGGGCCCAAGTTAGAAGCAGAGCCTAAGGTGTAAATTATCGATAGTCCATATCTCGGAAACTATAAGAGATAATGCAATTTGGCAACCGGCAATGTAATTAGCATGCCGAATATTACTTGGAATGTGAATTGGAACGAAATCGCCAATAGATAAGACCATTTTACAATTTGGGCCCAAGTTAGAAGCAGAGCCTAAGGTGTAAATTATTGATAGTCCATATCTCGGAAACTATAAGAGATAATGCAATTTCGCAACCGGCAATGTAATTAGCATGCCGAATGTCACTTGGAATGTGAATTGGGATGAAATCGCCAATAGATAAGACCATTTTACAATTTGGGCCCAAGTTAGAAGCAGAGCCTAAGGTGTAAATTATCGATAGTCCATATCTCGGAAACTATAAGAGATAATGCAATTTGGCAACCGGCAATGTAATTAGCATGCCGAATATTACTTGGAATGTGAATTGGAACGAAAACGCCAATAGATAAGACCATTTTACAATTTGGGCCCAAGTTAGATGCAGAGCCTAAGGTGTAAATTATCGATAGTCCATATCTCGGAAACTATAAGAGATAATGCAATTTGGCAACCGGCAATGTAATTAGCATGCCGAATATTACTTGGAATGTGAATTGGAACGAAAACGCCAATAGATAAGACCATTTTACAATTTGGGCCCAAGTTAGATGCAGAGCCTAAGGTGTAAATTATCGATAGTCCATATCTCGGAAACTATAAGAGATAATGCAATTTGGCAACCGGCAATGTAATTAGCATGCCGAATATTACTTGGAATGTGAATTGGAACGAAATCGCCAATAGATAAGACCATTTTACAATTTGGGCCCAAGATAGAAGCAGAGCCTAAGGTGTAAATTATCGATAGTCCATATCTCGGAAACTATAAGAGATAATGCAATTTGGCAACCGGCAATGTAATTAGCATGCCGAATATTACTTGGAATGTGAATTGGAACGAAATCGCCAATAGATAAGACCATTTTACAATTTGGGCCCAAGTTAGAAGCAGAGCCTAAGGTGTAAATTATCGATAGTCCATATCTCGGAAACTATAAGAGATAATGCAATTTGGCAACCGGCAATGTAATTAGCATGCCGAATATTACTTGGAATGTGAATTGGAACGAAATCGCCAATAGATAAGACCATTTTACAATTTGGGCCCAAGTTAGAAGCAGAGCCTAAGGTGTAAATTATTGATAGTCCATATCTCGGAAACTATAAGAGATAATGCAATTTCGCAACCGGCAATGTAATTAGCATGCCGAATATCACTTGGAATGTGAATTGGGACGAAATCGCCAATAGATAAGACCATTTTACAATTTGGGCCCAAGTTAGAAGCAGAGCCTAAGGTGTAAATTATCGATAGTCCATATCTCGGAAACTATAAGAGATAATGCAATTTGGCAACCGGCAATGTAGTTAGCATGCCGAATATTACTTGGAATGTGAATTGGAACGAAATCGCCAATAGATAAGACCATTTTACAATTTGGGCACAAGTTAGAAGCAGAGCCTAAGGTGTAAATTATTGATAGTCCATATCTCGGAAACTATAAGAGATAATGCAATTTCGCAATCGGCAATGTAATTAGCATGCCGAATATCACTTGGAATGTGAATTGGGACGAAATCGCCAATAGATAAGACCATTTTACAATTTGGGCCCAAGTTAGAAGCAGAGCCTAAGGTGTAAATTTTCGATAGTCCATATCTCGGAAACTATAAGAGATAATGCAATTTGGCAACCGGTAATGTAATTAGCATGCCGAATATTACTTGGAATGTGAATTGGAACGAAATCGCCAATAGATAAGACCATTTTACAATTTGGGCCCAAGTTAGAAGCAGAGCCTAAGGTGTAAATTATCGATAGTCCATATCTCGGAAACTATAAGAGATAATGCAATTTGGCAACCGGCAATGTAATTAGCATGCCGAATATTATTTGGAATGTGAATTGGAACGAAATCGCCAATAGATAAGACCATTTTACAATTTGGGCCCAAGTTAGAAGCAGAGCCTAAGGTGTAAATTATTGATAGTCCATATCTCGGAAACTATAAGAGATAATGCAATTTCGCAACCGGCAATGTAATTAGCATGCCGTATATTACTTGGAGTGCGAATTGGAACGAAATCGCCAATAGGTAAGACCATTTTACAATTTGGGCCCAAGTTAGAAGCAGAGCCTAAGGTGTAAATTATCGATAGTCCATATCTCGGAAACTATAAGGGATAATGCAATTTGGCAACCGGCAATGTAATTAGCATGCCGAATATTACTTGGAATGTGAATTGGAACGAAATCGCCAATAGATAAGACCATTTTACAATTTGGGCCCAAGTTAGAAACAGAGCCTAAGGTGTAAATTATCGATAGTCCATATCTCGGAAACTATAAGAGATAATGCAATTTGGCAACCGGCAATGTAATTAGCATGCCGAATATAACTTGGAATGTGAATTGGAACGAAATCGCCAATAGGTAAGACCATTTTACAATTTGGGCCCAAGTTAGAAGCAGAGCCTAAGGTGTAAATTATCGATAGTCCATATCTCGGAAACTATAAGAGATAATTCAATTTGGCAACCGGCAATGTAATTAGCATGCCGAATATTACTTGGAATGTGAATTGGAACGAAATCGCCAATAGATAAGACCATTTTACAATTTGGGCCCAAGTTAGAAGCAGAGCCTAAGGTGTAAATTATCGATAGTCCATATCTCGGAAACTATAAGAGATAATGCAATTTGGCAAACGGCAATGTAATTAGCATGCCGAATATTACTTGGAATGTGAATTGGAACGAAATCGCCAATAGATAAGACCATTTAAAATTTGGGAGCAAGTTAGAAGCAGAGCCTAAGGTGTAAATTATCGATAGTCCATATCTCGGAAACTATAAGAGATAATGCAATTTGGCAACCGGCAATGTAATTAGCATGCCGAATATTACTTGGAATGTGAATTGGAACGAAATCGCCAATAGATAAGACCATTTTACAATTTGGGCCCAAGTTAGAAGCAGAGCCTATGGTGTAAATTATCGATAGTCCATATCTCGGAAACTATAAGAGATAATGCAATTTGGCAACCGGCAATGTAATTAGCATGCCGAATATTACTTGGAATGTGAATTGGAACGAAATCGCCAATAGATAAGACCATTTTACAATTTGGGCCCAAGTTAGAAGCAGAGCCTAAGGTGTAAATTATCGATAGTCCATATCTCGGAAACTATAAGAGATAATGCAATTTGGCAACCGGCAATGTAATTAGCATGCCGAATATTACTTGGAATGTGAATTGGAACGAAATCGCCAATAGATAAGACCATTTTACAATTTGGGCCCAAGTTAGAAGCAGAGCCTAAGGTGTAAATTATCGATAGTCCATATCTCGGAAACTATAAGAGATAATGCAATTTGGCAACCGGCAATGTAATTAGCATGCCGAATATTACTTGGAATGTGAATTGGAACGAAATCGCCAATAGATAAGACCATTTTACAATTTGGGCCCAAGTTAGAAGCAGAGCCTAAGGTGTAAATTATCGATAGTCCATATCTCGGAAACTATAAGAGATAATTCAATTTGGCAACCGGCAATGTAATTAGCATGCCGAATGTTACTTGGAATGTGAATTGGAACGAAATCGCCAATAGATAAGACCATTTTACAATTTGGGCCCAAGTTAGAAGCAGAGCCTAAGGTGTAAATTATCGATAGTCCATATCTCGGAAACTATAAGAGATAATGCAATTTGGCAACCGGCAATGTAATTAGCATGCCGAATATTACTTGGAATGTGAATTGGAACGAAATCGCCAATAGATAAGACGATTTTACAATTTGGGCCCAAGTTAGAAGCAGAGCCTAAGATGTAAATTATCGATAGTCCATATCTCGGAAACTATAAGAGATAATGCAATTTGGCAACCGGCAATGTAATTAGCATGCCGAATATTACTTGGAATGTGAATTGGAACGAAATCGCCAATAGATAAGACCATTTTACAATTTGGGCCCAAGTTAGAAGCAGAGCCTAAGGTGTAAATTATCGATAGTCCATATCTCGGAAACTATAAGAGATAATGCAATTTGGCAACCGGCAATGTAATTAGCAAGCCGAATATTACTTGGAATGTGAATTGGAACGAAATCGCCAATAGGTAAGACCATTTTACAATTTGGGCCCAAGTTAGAAGCAGAGCCTAAGGTGTAAATTATCGATAGTTAATATCTCGGAAACTATAAGAGATAATTCAATTTGGCAACCGGCAATGTAATTAGCATGCCGGATATTACTTGGAATGTGAATTGGAACGAAATCGCCAATAGATAAGACCATTTTACAATTTGGGCCCAAGTTAGAAACAGAGCCTAAGGTGTAAATTACCGATAGTCCATATCTCGGAAACTGTAAGAGATAATGCAATTTGGCAACCGGCAATGTAATTAGCATGCCGAATATTACTTGGAATGTGAATTGGAACGAAATCGCCAATAGATAAGACGATTTTACAATTTGGGCCCAAGTTAGAAGCAGAGCCTAAGGTGTAAATTATCGATAGTCCATATCTCGGAAACTATAAGAGATAATGCAATTTGGCAACCGGCAATGTAATTAGCATGCCGAATATTACTTGGAATGTGAATTGGAACGAAATCGCCAATAGAGAAGACCATTTTACAATTTGGGCACAAGTTAGAAGCAGAGCCTAAGGTGTAAATTATCGATAGTCCATATCTCGGAAACTATAAGAGATAATGCAATTTGGCAACCGGCAATGTAATTAGCATGCCGAATATTACTTGGAATGTGAATTGGAACGAAATCGCCAATAGATAAGACGATTTTACAATTTGGGCCCAAGTTAGAAGCAGAGCCTAAGATGTAAATTATCGATAGTCCATATCTCGGAAACTATAAGAGATAATGCAATTTGGCAACCGGCAATGTAATTAGCATGCCGAATATTACTTGGAATGTGAATTGGAACGAAATCGCCAATAGATAAGACCATTTTACAATTTGGGCCCAAGTTAGAAGCAGAGCCTAAGGTGTAAATTATCGATAGTCCATATCTCGGAAACTATAAGAGATAATGCAATTTGGCAACCGGCAATGTAATTAGCAAGCCGAATATTACTTGGAATGTGAATTGGAACGAAATCGCCAATAGGTAAGACCATTTTACAATTTGGGCCCAAGTTAGAAGCAGAGCCTAAGGTGTAAATTATCGATAGTTAATATCTCGGAAACTATAAGAGATAATTCAATCTGGCAACCGGCAATGTAATTAGCATGCCGGATATTACTTGGAATGTGAATTGGAACGAAATCGCCAATAGATAAGACCATTTTACAATTTGGGCCCAAGTTAGAAACAGAGCCTAAGGTGTAAATTACCGATAGTCCATATCTCGGAAACTGTAAGAGATAATGCAATTTGGCAACCGGCAATGTAATTAGCATGCCGAATATTACTTGGAATGTGAATTGGAACGAAATCGCCAATAGATAAGACGATTTTACAATTTGGGCCCAAGTTAGAAGCAGAGCCTAAGGTGTAAATTATCGATAGTCCATATCTCGGAAACTATAAGAGATAATGCAATTTGGCAACCGGCAATGTAATTAGCATGCCGAATATTACTTGGAATGTGAATTGGAACGAAATCGCCAATAGAGAAGACCATTTTACAATTTGGGCACAAGTTAGAAGCAGAGCCTAAGGTGTAAATTATCGATAGTCCATATCTCGGAAACTATAAGAGATAATGCAATTTGGCAACCGGCAATGTAATTAGCATGCCGAATATTACTTGGAATGTGAATTGGAACGAAATCGCCAATAGAGAAGACCATTTTACAATTTGGGCCCAAGTTAGAAGCAGAGCCTAAGGTGTAAATTATCGATAGTCCATATCTCGGAAACTATAAGAGATAATGCAATTTGGCAACCGGCAATGTAATTAGCATGCCGAATATTACTTGGAATGTGAATTGGAACGAAATCGCCAATAGAGAAGACCATTTTACAATTTGGGCCCAAGTTAGAAGCAGAGCCTAAGGTGTAAATTATCGATAGTCCATATCTCGGAAACTATAAGAGATAATGCAATTTGGCAACCGGCAATGTAATTAGCATGCCGAATATTACTTGGAATGTGAATTGGAACGAAAACGCCAATAGATAAGACCATTTTACAATTTGGGCCCAAGTTAGAAGCAGAGCCTAAGGTGTAAATTATCGATAGTCCATATCTCGGAAACTATAAGAGATAATGCAATTTGGCAACCGGCAATGTAATTAGCATGCCGAATATTACTTGGAATGTGAATTGGAACGAAATCGCCAATAGATAAGACCATTTTACAATTTGGGCCCAAGTTAGAAGCAGAGCCTAAGGTGTAAATTATCGATAGTCCATATCTCGGAAACTATAAGAGGTAATGCAATTTGGCAACCGGCAATGTAATTAGCATGCCGAATATTACTTGGAATGTGAATTGGAACGAAATCGCCAATAGATAAGACCATTTTACAATTTGGGCCCAAGTTAGAAGCAGAGCCTAAGGTGTAAATTATCGATAGTCCATATCTCGGAAACTATAAGAGATAATGCAATTTGGCAACCGGCAATGTAATTAGCATGCCGAATATTACTTGGAATGTGAATTGGAACGAAATCGCCAATTGATAAGACCATTTTACAATTTGGGCCCAAGTTAGAAGCAGAGCCTAAGGTGTAAATTATCGATAGTCCATATCTCGGAAACTATAAGAGATAATGCAATTTGATAACCGGCAATGTAATTAGCATGCCGAATATTACTTGGAATGTGAATTGCAACTAAATCGCCAATAGATAAGACCATTTTACAATTTGTGCCCAAGTTAGAAGCAGAGCCTAAGGTGTAAATTATCGATAGTCCATATCTCGGAAACTATAAGAGATAATGCAATTTGGCAACCGGCAATGTAATTAGCATGCCGAATATTACTTGGAATGTGAATTGGAACGAAATCGCCAATAGATAAGACCATTTTATAATTTGGGCCCAAGTTAGAAGCAGAGCCTAAGGTGTAAATTATCGATAGTCCATATCTCGGAAACTATAAGAGATAATGCAATTTGGCAACCGGCAATGTAATTAGCATGCCGAATATTACTTGGAATGTGAATTGGAACGAAATCGCCAATAGATAAGACCATTTTACAATTTGGGCCCAAGTTAGAAGCAGAGCCTAAGGTGTAAATTATTGATAGTCCATATCTCGGAAACTATAAGAGATAATGCAATTTCGCAACCGGCAATGTAATTAGAATGCCGAATATCACTTGGAATGTGAATTGGGACGAAATCGCCAATAGATAAGACCATTTTACAATTTGGGCCCAAGTTAGAAGCAGAGCCTAAGGTGTAAATTATCGATAGTCCATATCTCGGAAACTATAAGAGATAATGCAATTTGGCAACCGGCAATGTAATTAGCATGCCGAATATTACTTGGAATGTGAATTGGAACGAAATCGCCAATAGATAAGACCATTTTACAATTTGGGCCCAAGTTAGAAGCAGAGCCTAAGGTGTAAATTATCGATAGTCCATATCTCGGAAACTATAAGAGATAATGCAATTTGGCAACCGGCAATGTAATTAGCATGCCGAATATTACTTGGAATGTGAATTGGAACGAAATCGCCAATAGATAAGACCATTTTACAATTTGGGCCCAAGTTAGAAGCAGAGCCTAAGGTGTAAATTATCGATAGCCCATATCTCGGAAACTATAAGAGATAATGCAATTTCGCAACCGGCAATGTAATTAGCATGCCGAATATTACTTGGAGTGTGAATTGGAACGAAATCGCCAATAGATAAGACCATTTTACAATTTGGGCCCAAGTTAGAAGCAGAGCCTAAGGTGTAAATTATCGATAGTCCATATCTCGGAAACTATAAGAGATAATGCAATTTGGCAACCGGCAATGTAATTAGCATGCCGAATATTACTTGGAATGTGAATTGGAACGAAATAGCCAATAGATAAGACCATTTTACAATTTTGGCCCAAGTTAGAAGCAGAGCCTAAGGTGTAAATTATCGATAGTCCATATCTCGGAAACTATAAGAGATAATGCAATTTGGCAACCGGCAATGTAATTAGCATGCCGAATATTACTTGGAATGTGAATTGGAACGAAATCGCCAATAGATAAGACCATTTTACAATTTGGGCCCAAGTTAGAAGCAGAGCCTAAGGTGTAAATAGGTTCGTCCATCGATCGATGGACGAACCTGTCCATATCTCGGAAACTATAAGAGATAATGCAATTTGGCAACCGGCAATGTAATTAGCATGCCGAATATTACTTGGAATGTGAATTGGAACGAAATCGCCAATAGATAAGACCATTTTACAATTTGGGCCCAAGTTAGAAGCAGAGCCTAAGGTGTAAATTATCGATAGTCCATATCTCGGAAACTATAAGAGATAATGCAATTTGGCAACCGGCAATGTAATTAGCATGCCGAATATTACTTGGAATGTGAATTGCAACTAAATCGCCAATAGATAAGACCATTTTACAATTTGGGCCCAAGTTAGAAGCAGAGCCTAAGGTGTAAATTATCGATAGTCCATATCTCGGAAACTATAAGAGATAATGCAATTTGGCAACCGGCAATGTAATTAGCATGCCGAATATTACTTGGAATGTGAATTGGAACGAAATCGCCAATAGATAAGACCATTTTACAATTTGGGCCCAAGTTAGAAGCAGAGCCTAAGGTGTAAATTATCGATAGTCCATATCTCGGAAACTATAAGAGATAATGCAATTTGGCAACCGGCAATGTAATTAGCATGCCGAATATTACTTGGAATGTGAATTGGAACGAAATCGCCAATAGATAAGACCATTTTACAATTTGGGCCCAAGTTAGAAGCAGAGCCTAAGGTGTAAATTATCGATAGTCCATATCTCGGAAACTATAAGAGATAATGCAATTTGGCAACCGGCAATGTAATTAGCATGCCGAATATTACTTGGAATGTGAATTGGAACGAAATCGCCAATAGATAAGACCATTTTACAATTTGGGCCCAAGTTAGAAGCAGAGCCTAAGGTGTAAATTATCGATAGTCCATATCTCGGAAACTATAAGAGATAATGCAATTTGGCAACCGGCAATGTAATTAGCATGCCGAATATTACTTGGAATGTGAATTGGAACGAAATCGCCAATAGATAAGACCATTTTACAATTTGGGCCCAAGTTAGAAGCAGAGCCTAAGGTGTAAATTATCGATAGTCCATATCTCGGAAACTATAAGAGATAATGCAATTTGGCAACCGGCAATGTAATTAGCATGCCGAATATTACTTGGAATGTGAATTGGAACGAAATCGCCAATAGATAAGACCATTTTACAATTTGGGCCCAAGTTAGAAGCAGAGCCTAAGGTGTAAATTATCGATAGTCCATATCTCGGAAACTATAAGAGATAATGCAATTTCGCAACCGGCAATGTAATTAGCATGCCGAATATTACTTGGAATGTGAATTGGAACGAAATCGCCAATAGATAAGACCATTTTACAATTTGGGCCCAAGTTAGAAGCAGAGCCTAAGGTGTAAATTATCGATAGTCCATATCTCGGAAACTATAAGAGATAATGCAATTTGGCAACCGGCAATGTAATTAGCATGCCGAATATTACTTGGAATGTGAATTGGAACGAAATCGCCAATAGATAAGACCATTTTACAATTTGGGCCCAAGTTAGAAGCAGAGCCTAAGGTGTAAATTATCGATAGTCCATATCTCGGAAACTATAAGAGATAATGCAATTTGGCAACCGGCAATGTAATTAGCATGCCGAATATTACTTGGAATGTGAATTGGAACGAAATCGCCAATAGATAAGACCATTTTACAATTTGGGCCCAAGTTAGAAGCAGAGCCTAAGGTGTAAATTATCGATAGTCCATATCTCGGAAACTATAAGAGATAATGCAATTTGGCAACCGGCAATGTAATTAGCATGCCGAATATTACTTGGAATGTGAATTGGAACGAAATCGCCAATAGATAAGACCATTTTACAATTTGGGCCCAAGTTAGAAGCAGAGCCTAAGGTGTAAATTATCGATAGTCCATATCTCGGAAACTATAAGAGATAATGCAATTTGGCAACCGGCAATGTAATTAGCATGCCGAATATTACTTGGAATGTGAATTGCAACTAAATCGCTAATAGATAAGACCATTTTACAATTTGGGCCCAAGTTAGAAGCAGAGCCTAAGGTGTAAATTATCGATAGTCCATATCTCGGAAACTATAAGAGATAATGCAATTTGGCAACCGGCAATGTAATTAGCATGCCGAATATTACTTGGAATGTGAATTGGAACGAAATCGCCAATAGATAAGACCATTTTACAATTTGGGCCCAAGTTAGAAGCAGAGCCTAAGGTGTAAATTATCGATAGTCCATATCTCGGAAACTATAAGAGATAATGCAATTTGGCAACCGGCAATGTAATTAGCATGCCGAATATTACTTGGAATGTGAATTGGAACGAAATCGCCAATAGATAAGACCATTTTTCAATTTGGGCCCAAGTTAGAAGCAGAGCCTAAGGTGTAAATTATCGATAGTCCATATCTCGAAAACTATAAGAGATAATGCAATTTGGCAACCGGCAATGTAATTAGCATGCCGAATATTACTTGGAATGTGAATTGCAACTAAATCGCCAATAGATAAGACCATTTTACAATTTGGGCCCAAGTTAGAAGCAGAGCCTAAGGTGTAAATTATCGATAGTCCATATCTCGGAAACTATAAGAGATAATGCAATATGGCAACCGGCAATGTAATTAGCATGCCGAATATTACTTGGAATGTGAATTGGAACGAAATCGCCAATAGATAAGGCCATTTTACAATTTGGGCCCAAGTTAGAAGCAGAGCCTAAGGTGTAAATTATCGATAGTCCATATCTCGGAAACTATAAGAGATAATGCAATTTCGCAACCGGCAATGTAATTAGCATGCCGAATATCACTTGGAATGTGAATTGGGACGAAATTGCCAATAGATAAGACCATTTTACAATTTGGGCTCAAGTTAGAAGCAGAGCCTAAGGTGTAAATTATCGATAGTCCATATCTCGGAAACTATAAGAGATAATGCAATTTGGCAACCGGCAATGTAATTAGCATGCCGAATATTACTTGGAATGTGAATTGGAACGAAATCGCCAATAGATAAGACCATTTTACAATTTGGGCCCAAGTTAGAAGCAGAGCCTAAGGTGTAAATTATCGATAGTCCATATCTCGGAAACTATAAGAGATAATGCAATTTGGCAACCGGCAATGTAATTAGCATGCCGAATATTACTTGGAATGTGAATTGGAACGAAATCGCCAATAGGTAAGACCATTTTACAATTTGGGCCCAAGTTAGAAGCAGAGCCTAAGGTGTAAATTATCGATAGTCCATATCTCGGAAACTATAAGAGATAATTCAATTTGGCAACCGGCAATGTAATTAGCATGCCGAATATTACTTGGAATGTGAATTGGAACGAAATCGCCAATAGATAAGACCATTTTACAATTTGGGCCCAAGTTAGAAGCAGAGCCTAAGGTGTAAATTATCGATAGTCCATATCTCGGAAACTATAAGAGATAATGCAATTTGGCAACCGGCAATGTAATTAGCATGCCGAATATTACTCGGAATGTGAATTGGAACGAAATCGCCAATAGATAAGACCATTTTACAATTTGGGCCCAAGTTAGAAGCAGAGCCTAAGGTGTAAATTATCGATAGTCCATATCTCGAAAACTATAAGAGATAATGCAATTTGGCAACCGGCAATGTAATTAGCATGCCGAATATTACTTGGAATGTGAATTGCAACTAAATCGCCAATAGATAAGACCATTTTACAATTTGGGCCCAAGTTAGAAGCAGAGCCTAAGGTGTAAATTATCGATAGTCCATATCTCGGAAACTATAAGAGATAATGCAATTTGGCAACCGGCAATGTAATTAGCATGCCGAATATTACTTGGAATGTGAATTGGAACGAAATCGCCAATAGATAAGACCATTTTACAATTTGGGCCCAAGTTAGAAGCAGAGCCTAAGGTGTAAATTATCGATAGTCCATATCTCGGAAACTATAAGAGATAATGCAATTTCGCAACCGGCAATGTAATTAGCATGCCGAATATCACTTGGAATGTGAATTGGGACGAAATCGCCAATAGATAAGACCATTTTACAATTTGGGCCCAAGTTAGAAGCAGAGCCTAAGGTGTAAATTATCGATAGTCCATATCTCGGAAACTATAAGAGATAATGCAATTTGGCAACCGGCAATGTAATTAGCATGCCGAATATTACTTGGAATGTGAATTGGAACGAAATCGCCAATAGATAAGACCATTTTACAATTTGGGCCCAAGTTAGAAGCAGAGCCTAAGGTGTAAATTATCGATAGTCCATATCTCGGAAACTATAAGAGATAATGCAATTTGGCAACCGGCAATGTAATTAGCATACCGAATATTACTTGGAATGTGAATTGGAACGAAATCGCCAATAGGTAAGACCATTTTACAATTTGGGCCCAAGTTAGAAGCAGAGCCTAAGGTGTAAATTATCGATAGTCTATATCTCGGAAACTATAAGAGATAATTCAATTTGGCAACCGGCAATGTAATTAGCATGCCGAATATTACTTGGAATGTGAATTGGAACGAAATCGCCAATAGATAAGACCATTTTACAATTTGGGCCCAAGTTAGAAGCAGAGCCTAAGGTGTAAATTATCGATAGTCCATATCTCGGAAACTATAAGAGATAATGCAATTTGGCAACCGGCAATGTAATTAGCATGCCGAATATTACTTGGAATGTGAATTGGAACGAAATCGCCAATAGATAAGGCCATTTTACAATTTGGGCCCAAGTTAGAAGCAGAGCCTAAGGTATAAATTATCGATAGTCCATATCTCGGAAACTATAAGAGATAATGCAATTTGGCAACCGGCAATGTAATTAGCATACCGAATATTACTTGGAATGTGAATTGGAACGAAATCGCCAATAGATAAGACCATTTTACAATTTGGGCCCAAGTTAGAAGCAGAGCCTAAGGTGTAAATTATCGATAGTCCATATCTCGGAAACTATAAGAGATAATGCAATTTGGCAACCGGCAATGTAATTAGCATGCCGAATATTACTTGGAATGTGAATTGGAACGAAATCGCCAATAGATAAGATCATTTTACAATTTGGGCCCAAGTTAGAAGCAGAGCCTAAGGTGTAAATTATCGATAGTCCATATCTCGGAAACTATAAGAGATAATGCAATTTCGCAACCGGCAATGTAATTAGCATGCCGAATATCACTTGGAATGTGAATTGGGACGAAATCGCCAATAGATAAGACCATTTTACAATTTGGGCTCAAGTTAGAAGCAGAGCCTAAGGTGTAAATTATCGATAGTCCATATCTCGGAAACTATAAGAGATAATGCAATTTGGCAACCGGCAATGTAATTAGCATGCCGAATATTACTTGGAATGTGAATTGGAACGAAATCGCCAATAGATAAGACCATTTTACAATTTGGGCCCAAGTTAGAAGCAGAGCCTAAGGTGTAAATTATCGATAGTCCATATCTCGGAAACTATAAGAGATAATGCAATTTGGCAACCGGCAATGTAATTAGCATGCCGAATATTACTTGGAATGTGAATTGGAACGAAATCGCCAATAGGTAAGACCATTTTACAATTTGGGCCCAAGTTAGAAGCAGAGCCTAAGGTGTAAATTATCGATAGTCCATATCTCGGAAACTATAAGAGATAATTCAATTTGGCAACCGGCAATGTAATTAGCATGCCGAATATTACTTGGAATGTGAATTGGAACGAAATCGCCAATAGATAAGACCATTTTACAATTTGGGCCCAAGTTAGAAGCAGAGCCTAAGGTGTAAATTATCGATAGTCCATATCTCGGAAACTATAAGAGATAATGCAATTTGGCAACCGGCAATGTAATTAGCATGCCGAATATTACTCGGAATGTGAATTGGAACGAAATCGCCAATAGATAAGACCATTTTACAATTTGGGCCCAAGTTAGAAGCAGAGCCTAAGGTGTAAATTATCGATAGTCCATATCTCGGAAACTATAAGAGATAATGCAATTTGGCAACCGGCAATGTAATTAGCATGCCGAATATTACTTGGAATGTGAATTGGAACGAAATCGCCAATAGATAAGACCATTTTACAATTTGGGCCCAAGTTAGAAGCAGAGAATATGGTGTAAATTATCGATAGTCCATATCTCGGAAACTATAAGAGATAATGCAATTTGGCAACCGGCAATGTAATTAGCATGCCGAATATTACTTGGAATGTGAATTGGAACGAAATCGCCAATAGATAAGACCATTTTACAATTTGGGCCCAAGTTAGAAGCAGAGCCTAAGGTGTAAATTATCGATAGTCCATATCTCGGAAGCTATAAGAGATAATGCAATTTGGCAAACGGCAATGTAATTAGCATGCCGAATATTACTTGGAATGTGAATTGGAACGAAATCGCCAATAGATAAGACCATTTTACAATTTGGGCCCAAGTTAGAAGCAGAGCCTAAGGTGTAAATTATCGATAGTCCATATCTCGGAAACTATAAGAGATAATGCAATTTGGCAACCGGCAATGTAATTAGCATGCCGAATATTACTTGGAATGTGAATTGGAACGAAATCGCCAATAGATAAGACCATTTTACAATTTGGGCCCAAGTTAGAAGCAGAGCCTAAGGTGTAAATTATCGATAGTCCATATCTCGGAAACTATAAGAGATAATGCAATTTGGCAACCGGCAATGTAATTAGCATGCCGAATATTACTTGGAATGTGAATTGCAACTAAATCGCTAATAGATAAGACCATTTTACAATTTGGGCCCAAGTTAGAAGCAGAGCCTAAGGTATAAATTATCGATAGTCCATATCTCGGAAACTATAAGAGATAATGCAATTTGGCAACCGGCAATGTAATTAGCATACCGAATATTACTTGGAATGTGAATTGGAACGAAATCGCCAATAGATAAGACCATTTTACAGTTTGGGCCCAAGTTAGAAGCAGAGCCTAAGGTGTAAATTATCGATAGTCCATATCTCGGAAACTATAAGAGATAATGCAATTTGGCAACCGGCAATGTAATTAGCATGCCGAATATTACTTGGAATGTGAATTGGAACGAAATCGCCAATAGATAAGACCATTTTACAATTTGGGCCCAAGTTAGAAGCAGAGCCTAAGGTGTAAATTATCGATAGTCCATATCTCGGAAACTATAAGAGATAATGCAATTTCGCAACCGGCAATGTAATTAGCATGCCGAATATCACTTGGAATGTGAATTGGGACGAAATCGCCAATAGATAAGACCATTTTACAATTTGGGCTCAAGTTAGAAGCAGAGCCTAAGGTGTAAATTATCGATAGTCCATATCTCGGAAACTATAAGAGATAATGCAATTTGGCAACCGGCAATGTAATTAGCATGCCGAATATTACTTGGAATGTGAATTGGAACGAAATCGCCAATAGATAAGACCATTTTACAATTTGGGCCCAAGTTAGAAGCAGAGCCTAAGGTGTAAATTATCGATAGTCCATATGTCGGAAACTATAAGAGATAATGCAATTTGGCAACCGGCAATGTAATTAGCATGCCGAATATTACTTGGAATGTGAATTGGAACGAAATCGCCAATAGGTAAGACCATTTTACAATTTGGGCCCAAGTTAGAAGCAGAGCCTAAGGTGTAAATTATCGATAGTCCATATCTCGGAAACTATAAGAGATAATTCAATTTGGCAACCGGCAATGTAATTAGCATGCCGAATATTACTTGGAATGTGAATTGGAACGAAATCGCCAATAGATAAGACCATTTTACAATTTGGGCCCAAGTTAGAAGCAGAGCCTAAGGTGTAAATTATCGATAGTCCATATCTCGGAAACTATAAGAGATAATGCAATTTGGCAACCGGCAATGTAATTAGCATGCCGAATATTACTCGGAATGTGAATTGGAACGAAATCGCCAATAGATAAGACCATTTTACAATTTGGGCCCAAGTTAGAAGCAGAGCCTAAGGTGTAAATTATCGATAGTCCATATCTCGGAAACTATAAGAGATAATGCAATTTGGCAACCGGCAATGTAATTAGCATGCCGAATATTACTTGGAATGTGAATTGGAACGAAATCGCCAATAGATAAGACCATTTTACAATTTGGGCCCAAGTTAGAAGCAGAGAATATGGTGTAAATAATCGATAGTCCATATCTCGGAAACTATAAGAGATAATGCAATTTGGCAACCGGCAATGTAATTAGCATGCCGAATATTACTTGGAATGTGAATTGGAACGAAATCGCCAATAGATAAGACCATTTTACAATTTGGGCCCAAGTTAGAAGCAGAGCCTAAGGTGTAAATTATCGATAGTCCATATCTCGGAAACTATAAGAGATAATGCAATTTGGCAAACGGCAATGTAATTAGCATGCCGAATATTACTTGGAATGTGAATTGGAACGAAATCGCCAATAGATAAGACCATTTTACAATTTGGGCCCAAGTTAGAAGCAGAGCCTAAGGTGTAAATTATCGATAGTCCATATCTCGGAAACTATAAGAGATAATGCAATTTGGCAACCGGCAATGTAATTAGCATGCCGAATATTACTTGGAATGTGAATTGGAACGAAATCGCCAATAGATAAGACCATTTTACAATTTGGGCCCAAGTTAGAAGCAGAGCCTAAGGTGTAAATTATCGATAGTCCATATCTCGGAAACTATAAGAGATAATGCAATTTGGCAACCGGCAATGTAATTAGCATGCCGAATATTACTTGGAATGAGAATTGCAACTAAATCGCTAATAGATAAGACCATTTTACAATTTGGGCCCAAGTTAGAAGCAGAGCCTAAGGTGTAAATTATCGATAGTCCATATCTCGGAAACTATAAGAGATAATGCAATTTGGCAACCGGCAATGTAATTAGCATGCCGAATATTACTTGGAATGTGAATTGGAACGAAATCGCCAATAGATAAGACCATTTTTCAATTTGGGCCCAAGTTAGAAGCAGAGCCTAAGGTGTAAATTATCGATAGTCCATATCTCGAAAACTATAAGAGATAATGCAATTTGGCAACCGGCAATGTAATTAGCATGCCGAATATTACTTGGAATGTGAATTGCAACTAAATCGCCAATAGATAAGACCATTTTACAATTTGGGCCCAAGTTAGAAGCAGAGCCTAAGGTGTAAATTATCGATAGTCCATATCTCGGAAACTATAAGAGATAATGCAATTTGGCAACCGGCAATGTAATTAGCATGCCGAATATTACTTGGAATGTGAATTGGAACGAAATCGCCAATAGATAAGACCATTTTACAATTTGGGCCCAAGTTAGAAGCAGAGCCTAAGGTGTAAATTATCGATAGTCCATATCTCGGAAACTATAAGAGATAATGCAATTTGGCAACCGGCAATGTAATTAGCATGCCGAATATTACTTGGAATGTGAATTGGAACGAAATCGCCAATAGATAAGACCATTTTTCAATTTGGGCCCAAGTTAGAAGCAGAGCCTAAGGTGTAAATTATCGATAGTCCATATCTCGAAAACTATAAGAGATAATGCAATTTGGCAACCGGCAATGTAATTAGCATGCCGAATATTACTTGGAATGTGAATTGCAACTAAATCGCCAATAGATAAGACCATTTTACAATTTGGGCCCAAGTTAGAAGCAGAGCCTAAGGTGTAAATTATCGATAGTCCATATCTCGGAAACTATAAGAGATAATGCAATTTGGCAACCGGCAATGTAATTAGCATGCCGAATATTACTTGGAATGTGAATTGGAACGAAATCGCCAATAGATAAGACCATTTTACAATTTGGGCCCAAGTTAGAAGCAGAGCCTAAGGTGTAAATTATCGATAGTCCATATCTCGGAAACTATAAGAGATAATGCAATTTCGCAACCGGCAATGTAATTAGCATGCCGAATATCACTTGGAATGTGAATTGGGACGAAATCGCCAATAGATAAGACCATTTTACAATTTGGGCCCAAGTTAGAAGCAGAGCCTAAGGTGTAAATTATCGATAGTCCATATCTCGGAAACTATAAGAGATAATGCAATTTGGCAACCGGCAATGTAATTAGCATGCCGAATATTACTTGGAATGTGAATTGGAACGAAATCGCCAATAGATAAGACCATTTTACAATTTGGGCCCAAGTTAGAAGCAGAGCCTAAGGTGTAAATTATCGATAGTCCATATCTCGGAAACTATAAGAGATAATGCAATTTGGCAACCGGCAATGTAATTAGCATGCCGAATATTACTTGGAATGTGAATTGGAACGAAATCGCCAATAGGTAAGACCATTTTACAATTTGGGCCCAAGTTAGAAGCAGAGCCTAAGGTGTAAATTATCGATAGTCTATATCTCGGAAACTATAAGAGATAATTCAATTTGGCAACCGGCAATGTAATTAGCATGCCGAATATTACTTGGAATGTGAATTGGAACGAAATCGCCAATAGATAAGACCATTTTACAATTTGGGCCCAAGTTAGAAGCAGAGCCTAAGGTGTAAATTATCGATAGTCCATATCTCGGAAACTATAAGAGATAATGCAATTTGGCAACCGGCAATGTAATTAGCATGCCGAATATTACTTGGAATGTGAATTGGAACGAAATCGCCAATAGATAAGGCCATTTTACAATTTGGGCCCAAGTTAGAAGCAGAGCCTAAGGTATAAATTATCGATAGTCCATATCTCGGAAACTATAAGAGATAATGCAATTTGGCAACCGGCAATGTAATTAGCATACCGAATATTACTTGGAATGTGAATTGGAACGAAATCGCCAATAGATAAGACCATTTTACAATTTGGGCCCAAGTTAGAAGCAGAGCCTAAGGTGTAAATTATCGATAGTCCATATCTCGGAAACTATAAGAGATAATGCAATTTGGCAACCGGCAATGTAATTAGCATGCCGAATATTACTTGGAATGTGAATTGGAACGAAATCGCCAATAGATAAGACCATTTTACAATTTGGGCCCAAGTTAGAAGCAGAGCCTAAGGTGTAAATTATCGATAGTCCATATCTCGGAAACTATAAGAGATAATGCAATTTCGCAACCGTTAATGTAATTAGCATGCCGAATATCACTTGGAATGTGAATTGGGACGAAATCGCCAATAGATATGACCATTTTACAATTTGGGCTCAAGTTAGAAGCAGAGCCTAAGGTGTAAATTATCGATAGTCCATATCTCGGAAACTATAAGAGATAATGCAATTTGGCAACCGGCAATGTAATTAGCATGCCGAATATTACTTGGAATGTGAATTGGAACGAAATCGCCAATAGATAAGACCATTTTACAATTTGGGCCCAAGTTAGAAGCAGAGCCTAAGGTGTAAATTATCGATAGTCCATATCTCGGAAACTATAAGAGATAATGCAATTTGGCAACCGGCAATGTAATTAGCATGCCGAATATTACTCGGAATGTGAATTGGAACGAAATCGCCAATAGATAAGACCATTTTACAATTTGGGCCCAAGTTAGAAGCAGAGCCTAAGGTGTAAATTATCGATAGTCCATATCTCGGAAACTATAAGAGATAATGCAATTTGGCAACCGGCAATGTAATTAGCATGCCGAATATTACTTGGAATGTGAATTGGGACGAAATCGCCAATAGATAAGACCATTTTACAATTTGGGCCCAAGTTAGAAGCAGAGAATATGGTGTAAATTATCGATAGTCCATATCTCGGAAACTATAAGAGATAATGCAATTTGGCAACCGGCAATGTAATTAGCATGCCGAATATTACTTGGAATGTGAATTGGAACGAAATCGCCAATAGATAAGACCATTTTACAATTTGGGCCCAAGTTAGAAGCAGAGCCTAAGGTGTAAATTATCGATAGTCCATATCTCGGAAACTATAAGAATTAATGCAATTTGGCAACTGGCAATGTAATTAGCATGCCGAATATTACTTGGAATGTGAATTGGAACGAAATCGCCAATAGATAAGACCATTTTACAATTTGGGCCCAAGTTAGAAGCAGAGCCTAAGGTGTAAATTATCGATAGTCCATATCTCGGAAACTATAAGAGATAATGCAATTTGGCAACCGGCAATGTAATTAGCATGCCGAATATTACTTGGAATGTGAATTGGAACGAAATTGCCAATAGATAAGACCATTTTACAATTTGGGCCCAAGTTAGAAGCAGAGCCTAAGGTGTAAATTATCGATAGTCCATATCTCTGAAACTATAAGAGATAATGCAATTTCGCAACCGGCAATGTAATTAGCATGCCGAATATTACTTGGAATGTGAATTGGGACGAAATCGCCAATAGATAAGGCCATTTTACAATATGGGCCCAAGTTAGAAGCAGAGCCTAAGGTGTAAATTATCGATAGTCCATATCTCGGAAACTATAAGAGATAATGCAATTTGGCAACCGGCAATGTAATTAGCATGCCGAATATTACTTGGAATGTGAATTGGAACGAAATCGCCAATAGATAAGACCATTTTACAATTTGGGCCCAAGTTAGAAGCAGAGCCTAAGGTGTAAATTATTGATAGTCCATATCTCGGAAACTATAAGAGATAATGCAATTTGGCAACCGGCAATGTAATTAGCATGCCGAATATTACTTGGAATGTGAATTGGAACGAAATCGCCAATAGATAAGACCATTTTACAATTTGGGCCCAAGTTAGAAGCAGAGCCTAAGGTGTAAATTATCGATAGTCCATATCTCGGAAACTATAAGAGATAATGCAATTTGGCAACCGGCAATGTAATTAGCATGCCGAATATTACTTGGAATGTGAATTGGAACGAAATCGCCAATAGATAAGACCATTTTACAATTTGGGCCCAAGTTAGAAGCAGAGCCTAAGGTGTAAATTATCGATAGTCCATATCTCGGAAACTATAAGAGATAATGCAATTTGGCAACCGGCAATGTAATTAGCATGCCGAATATTACTTGGAATGTGAATTGGAACGAAATCGCCAATAGATAAGACCATTTTACAATTTGGGCCCAAGTTAGAAGCAGAGCCTAAGGTGTAAATTATTGATAGTCCATATCTCGGAAACTATAAGAGATAATGCAATTTCGCAACCGGCAATGTAATTAGCATGCCGAATATCACTTGGAATGTGAATTGGGACGAAATCGCCAATAGATAAGACCATTTTACAATTTGGGCCCAAGTTAGAAGCAGATCCTAAGGTGTAAATTATCGATAGTCCATATCTCGGAAACTATAAGAGATAATGCAATTTGGCAACCGGCAATGTAATTAGCATGCCGAATATTACTTGGAATGTGAATTGGAACGAAATCGCCAATAGATAAGACCATTTTACAATTTGGGCCCAAGTTAGAAGCAGAAAATAAGGTGTAAATTATCGATAGTCTATATCTCGGAAACTATAAGATATAATGCAATTTGGCAACCGGCAATGTAATTAGCATGCCGAATATTACTTGGATTGTGAATTGGAACGAAATCGCCAATAGATAAGACCATTTTACAATTTGGGCCCAAGTTAGAAGCAGAGCCTAAGGTGTAAATTATCGATAGTCCATATCTCGGAAACTATAAGAGATAATGCAATTTCGCAACCGGCAATGTAATTAGCATGCCGAATATTACTTGGAGTGTGAATTGGAACGAAATCGCCAATAGATAAGACCATTTTACAATTTGGGCCCAAGTTAGAAGCAGAGCCTAAGGTGTAAATTATCGATAGTCCATATCTCGGAAACTATAAGAGATAATGCAATTTGGCAACCGGCAATGTAATTAGCATGCCGAATATTACTTGGAATGTGAATTGGAACGAAATCGCCAATAGATAAGACCATTTTACAATTTGGGCCCAAGTTAGAAGCAGAGCCTAAGGTGTAAATTATCGATAGTCCATATCTCGGAAACTATAAGAGATAATGCAATTTGGCAACCGGCAATGTAATTAGCATGCCGAATATTACTTGGAATGTGAATTGGAACGAAATCGCCAATAGATAAGACCATTTTACAATTTGGGCCCAAGTTAGAAGCAGAGCCTAAGGTGTAAATTATCGATAGTCCATATCTCGGAAACTATAAGAGATAATGCAATTTGGCAACCGGCAATGTAATTAGCATGCCGAATATTACTTGGAATGTGAATTGGAACGAAATCGCCAATAGATAAGACCATTTTACAATTTGGGCCCAAGTTAGAAGCAGAGCCTAAGGTGTAAATTATCGATAGTCCATATCTCGGAAACTATAAGAGATAATGCAATTTCGCAACCGGCAATGTAATTAGCATGCCGAATATTACTTGGAGTGTGAATTGGAACGAAATCGCCAATAGATAAGACCATTTTACAATTTGGGCCCAAGTTAGAAGCAGAGCCTAAGGTGTAAATTATCGATAGTCCATATCTCGGAAACTATAAGAGATAATGCAATTTGGCAACCGGCAATGTAATTAGCATGCCGAATATTACTTGGAATGTGAATTGGAACGAAATCGCCAATTGATAAGACCAATTTACAATTTGGGCCCAAGTTAGAAGCAGAGCCTAAGGTGTAAATTATCGATAGTCCATATCTCGGAAACTATAAGAGATAATGCAATTTGGCAACCGGCAATGTAATTAGCATGCCGAATATTACTTGGAATGTGAATTGGAACGAAATCGCCAATTGATAAGACCAATTTACAATTTGGGCCCAAGTTAGAAGCAGAGCCTAAGGTGTAAATTATCGATAGTCCATATCTCGGAAACTATAAGAGATAATGCAATTTGGCAACCGGCAATGTAATTAGCATGCCGAATATTACTTGGAATGTGAATTGGAACGAAATCGCCAATAGGTAAGACCATTTTACAATTTGGGCCCAAGTTAGAAGCAGAGCCTAAGGTGTAAATTATCGATAGTCCATACCTCGGAAACTATAAGAGATAATGCAATTTGGCAACCGGCAATGTAATTAGCATGCCGAATATTACTTGGAATGTGAATTGGAACGAAATTGCCAATAGATAAGACCATTTTACAATTTGGGCCCAAGTTAGAAGCAGAGCCTAAGGTGTAAATTATCGATAGTCCATATCTCTGAAACTATAAGAGATAATGCAATTTCGCAACCGGCAATGTAATTAGCATGCCGAATATTACTTGGAATGTGAATTGGGACGAAATCGCCAATAGATAAGGCCATTTTACAATTTGGGCCCAAGTTAGAAGCAGAGCCTAAGGTGTAAATTATCGATAGTCCATATCTCGGAAACTATAAGAGATAATGCAATTTGGCAACCGGCAATGTAATTAGCATGCCGAATATTACTTGGAATGTGAATTGGAACGAAATCGCCAATAGATAAGACCATTTTACAATTTGGGCCCAAGTTAGAAGCAGAGCCTAAGGTGTAAATTATTGATAGTCCATATCTCGGAAACTATAAGAGATAATGCAATTTGGCAACCGGCAATGTAATTAGCATGCCGAATATTACTTGGAATGTGAATTGGAACGAAATCGCCAATAGATAAGACCATTTTACAATTTGGGCCCAAGTTAGAAGCAGAGCCTAAGGTGTAAATTATCAATAGTCCATATCTCGGAAACTATAAGAGATAATGCAATTTGGCAACCGGCAATGTAATTAGCATGCCGAATATTACTTGGAATGTGAATTGGAACGAAATCGCCAATAGATAAGACCATTTTACAATTTGGGCCCAAGTTAGAAGCAGAGCCTAAGGTGTAAATTATCGATAGTCCATATCTCGGAAACTATAAGAGATAATGCAATTTGGCAACCGGCAATGTAATTAGCATGCCGAATATTACTTGGAATGTGAATTGGAACGAAATCGCCAATAGATAAGACCATTTTACAATTTGGGCCCAAGTTAGAAGCAGAGCCTAAGGTGTAAATTATTGATAGTCCATATCTCGGAAACTATAAGAGATAATGCAATTTCGCAACCGGCAATGTAATTAGCATGCCGAATATCACTTGGAATGTGAATTGGGACGAAATCGCCAATAGATAAGACCATTTTACAATTTGGGCCCAAGTTAGAAGCAGATCCTAAGGTGTAAATTATCGATAGTCCATATCTCGGAAACTATAAGAGATAATGCAATTTGGCAACCGGCAATGTAATTAGCATGCCGAATATTACTTGGAATGTGAATTGGAACGAAATCGCCAATAGATAAGACCATTTTACAATTTGGGCCCAAGTTAGAAGCAGAAAATAAGGTGTAAATTATCGATAGTCTATATCTCGGAAACTATAAGATATAATGCAATTTGGCAACCGGCAATGTAATTAGCATGCCGAATATTACTTGGATTGTGAATTGGAACGAAATCGCCAATAGATAAGACCATTTTACAATTTGGGCTCAAGTTAGAAGCAGAGCCTAAGGTGTAAATTATCGATAGTCCATATCTCGGAAACTATAAGAGATAATGCAATTTCGCAACCGGCAATGTAATTAGCATGCCGAATATTACTTGGAGTGTGAATTGGAACAAAATCGCCAATAGATAAGACCATTTTACAATTTGGGCCCAAGTTAGAAGCAGAGCCTAAGGTGTAAATTATCGATAGTCCATATCTCGGAAACTATAAGAGATAATGCAATTTGGCAATCGGCAACGTAATTAGCATGCCGAATATTACTTGGAATGTGAATTGGAACGAAATCGCCAATAGATAAGACCATTTTTCAATTTGGGCCCAAGTTAGAAGCAGAGCCCAAGGTGTAAATTATCGATAGTCCATATCTCGGAAACTATAAGAGATAATGCAATTTGGCAACCGGCAATGTAATTAGCATGCCGAATATTACTTGGAATGTGAATTGGAACGAAATCGCCAATAGATAAGACCATTTTACAATTTGGGCCCAAGTTAGAAGCAGAGCCTAAGGTGTAAATTATCGATAGTCCATATCTTGGAAACTATAAGAGATAATGCAATTTGGCAACCGGCAATGTAATTAGCATGCCGAATATTACCTGGAATGTGAATTGGAACGAAATCGCCAATAGATAAGACCATTTTACAATTTGGGCCCAAGTTAGAAGCAGAGCCTAAGGTGTAAATTATCGATAGTCCATATCTCGGAAACTATAAGAGATAATGCAATTTGGCAACCGGCAATGTAATTAGCATGCCGAATATTACTTGGAATGTGAATTGGAACGAAATCGCTAATAGATAAGACCATTTTACAATTTGGGCCCAAGTTAGAAGCAGAGCCTAAGGTGTAAATTATTGATAGTCCATATCTCGGAAACTATAAGAGATAATGCAATTTCGCAACCGGTAATGTAATTAGCATGCCGAATATCACTTGGAATGTGAATTGGGACGAAATCGCCAATAGATAAGACCATTTTACAATTTGGGCCCAAGTTAGAAGCAGAGCCTAAGGTGTAAATTATCGATAGTCCATATCTCGGAAACTATAAGAGATAATGCAATTTGGCAACCGGCAATGTAATAAGCATGCCGAATATTACTTGGAATGTGAATTGGAACGAAATCGCCAATAGATAAGACCATTTTACAATTTGGGCCCAAGTTAGAAGCAGAGCCTAAGGTGTAAATTATCGATAGTCCATATCTCGGAAACTATAAGAGGTAATGCAATTTGGCAACCGGCAATGTAATTAGCATGCCGAATATTACTTGGAATGTGAATTGGAACGAAATCGCCAATAGATAAGACCATTTTACAATTTGGGCCCAAGTTAGAAGCAGAGCCTAAGGTGTAAATTATCGATAGTCCATATCTCGGAAACTATAAGAGATAATGCAATTTCGCAACCGGCAATGTAATTAGCATGCCGAATATTACTTGGAGTGTGAATTGGAACGAAATCGCCAATAGATAAGACCATTTTACAATTTGGGCCCAAGTTAGAAGCAGAGCCTAAGGTGTAAATTATCGATAGTCCATATCTCGGAAACTATAAGAGATAATGCAATTTGGCAACCGGCAATGTAATTAGCATGCCGAATATTACTTGGAATGTGAATTGGAACGAAATCGCCAATTGATAAGACCAATTTACAATTTGGGCCCAAGTTAGAAGCAGAGCCTAAGGTGTAAATTATCGATAGTCCATATCTCGGAAACTATAAGAGATAATGCAATTTGGCAACCGGCAATGTAATTAGCATGCCGAATATTACTTGGAATGTGAATTGGAACGAAATCGCCAATTGATAAGACCAATTTACAATTTGGGCCCAAGTTAGAAGCAGAGCCTAAGGTGTAAATTATCGATAGTCCATATCTCGGAAACTATAAGAGATAATGCAATTTGGCAACCGGCAATGTAATTAGCATGCCGAATATTACTTGGAATGTGAATTGGAACGAAATCGCCAATAGGTAAGACCATTTTACAATTTGGGCCCAAGTTAGAAGCAGAGCCTAAGGTGTAAATTATCGATAGTCCATACCTCGGAAACTATAAGAGATAATGCAATTTGGCAACTGGCAATGTAATTAGCATGCCGAATATTACTTGGAATGTGAATTGGAACGAAATCGCCAATAGATAAGACCATTTTACAATTTGGGCCCAAGTTAGAAGCAGAGCCTAAGGTGTAAATTATCGATAGTCCATATCTCGGAAACTATAAGAGATAATGCAATTTGGCAACCGGCAATGTAATTAGCATGCCGAATATTACCTGGAATGTGAATTGGAACGAAATCGCCAATAGATAAGACCATTTTACAATTTGGGCCCAAGTTAGAAGCAGAGCCTAAGGTGTAAATTATCGATAGTCCATATCTCGGAAACTATAAGAGATAATGCAATTTGGCAACCGGCAATGTAATTAGCATGCCGAATATTACTTGGAATGTGAATTGGAACGAAATCGCCAATAGATAAGACCATTTTACAATTTGGGCCCAAGTTAGAAGCAGAGCCTAAGGTGTAAATTATTGATAGTCCATATCTCGGAAACTATAAGAGATAATGCAATTTCGCAACCGGCAATGTAATTAGCATGCCGAATATCACTTGGAATGTGAATTGGGACGAAATCGCCAATAGATAAGACCATTTTACAATTTGGGCCCAAGTTAGAAGCAGAGCCTAAGGTGTAAATTATCGATAGTCCATATCTCGGAAACTATAAGAGATAATGCAATTTGGCTACCGGCAATGTAATAAGCATGCCGAATATTACTTGGAATGTGAATTGGAACGAAATCGCCAATAGATAAGACCATTTTACAATTTGGGCCCAAGTTAGAAGCAGAGCCTAAGGTGTAAATTATCGATAGTCCATATCTCGGAAACTATAAGAGATAATGCAATTTGGCAACCGGCAATGTAATTAGCATGCCGAATATTACTTGGAATGTGAATTGGAACGAAATCGCCAATTGATAAGACCAATTTACAATTTGGGCCCAAGTTAGAAGCAGAGCCTAAGGTGTAAATTATCGATAGTCCATATCTCGGAAACTATAAGAGATAATGCAATTTGGCAACCGGCAATGTAATTAGCATGCCGAATATTACTTGGAATGTGA
Organism: Rhynchophorus ferrugineus; assembly: GCF_030347505.1. Taxonomy (NCBI): domain Eukaryota; kingdom Metazoa; phylum Arthropoda; class Insecta; order Coleoptera; family Curculionidae; genus Rhynchophorus; species Rhynchophorus ferrugineus. The sequence continues at coordinate 84,661 of NW_027472902.1, forward strand.
ATTGGAACGAAATCGCCAATAGATAAGACCATTTTACAATTTGGGCCCAAGTTAGAAGCAGAGCCTAAGGTGTAAATTATCGATAGTCCATATCTCGGAAACTATAAGAGATAATGCAATTTGGCAACCGGCAATGTAATTAGCATGCCGAATATTACTTGGAATGTGAATTGCAACTAAATCGCCAATAGATAAGACCATTTTACAATTTGGGCCCAAGTTAGAAGCAGAGCCTAAGGTGTAAATTATCGATAGTCCATATCTCGGAAACTATAAGAGATAATGCAATTTGGCAACCGGCAATGTAATTAGCATGCCGAATATTACTTGGAATGTGAATTGGAACGAAATCGCCAATAGATAAGACCATTTTACAAATTGGGCCCAAGTTAGAAGCAGAGCTTAAGGTGTAAATTATCGATAGTCCATATCTCGGAAACTATAAGAGATAATGCAATTTGGCAACCGGCAATGTAATTAGCATGCCGAATATTACTTGGAATGTGAATTGGAACGAAATCGCCAATAGATAAGACCATTTTACAATTTGGGCCCAAGTTAGAAGCAGAGCCTAAGGTGTAAATTATCGATAGTCCATATCTCGGAAACTATAAGAGATAATTCAATTTGGCAACCGGCAATGTAATTAGCATGCCGAATATTACTTGGAATGTGAATTGGAACGAAATCGCCAATAGATAAGACCATTTTATAATTTGGGCCCAAGTTAGAAGCAGAGCCTAAGGTGTAAATTATCGATAGTCCATATCTCGGAAACTATAAGAGATAACGCAATTTGGCAACCGGCAATGTAATTAGCATGCCGAATATTACTTGGAATGTGAATTGGAACGAAATCGCCAATAGATAAGACCATTTTACAATTTGGGAACAAGTTAGAAGCAGAGCTTAAGGTGTAAATAATCGATAGTCCATATCTCGGAAACTATAAGAGATAATGCAATTTGGCAACCGGCAATGTAATTAGCATGCCGAACATTACTTGGAATGTGAATTGGAACGAAATCGCCAATAGATAAGACCATTTTACAATTTGGGCCCAAGTTAGAAGCAGAGCCTAAGGTGTAAATTATCGATAGTCCATATCTCGGAAACTATAAGAGATAATGCAATTTGGCAACCGGCAATGTAATTAGCATGCCGAATATTACTTGGAATGTGAATTGGAACGAAATCGCCAATAGATAAGACCATTTTACAATTTGGGCCCAAGTTAGAAGCAGAGCCTAAGGTGTAAATTATCGATAGTCCATATCTCGGAAACTATAAGAGATAATGCAATTTGGCAACCGGCAATGTAATTAGCATGCCGAATATTACTTGGAATGTGAATTGGAACGAAATCGCCAATAGATAAGACCATTTTACAATTTGGGCCCAAGTTAGAAGCAGAGCCTAAGGTGTAAATTATTGATAGTCCATATCTCGGAAACTATAAGAGATAATGCAATTTCGCAACCGGCAATGTAATTAGCATGCCGAATATCACTTGGAATGTGAATTGGGACGAAATCGCCAATAGATAAGACCATTTTACAATTTGGGCCCAAGTTAGAAGCAGATCCTAAGGTGTAAATTATCGATAGTCCATATCTCGGAAACTATAAGAGATAATGCAATTTGGCAACCGGCAATGTAATTAGCATGCCGAATATTACTTGGAATGTGAATTGGAACGAAATCGCCAATAGATAAGACCATTTTACAATTTGGGCCCAAGTTAGAAGCAGAAAATAAGGTGTAAATTATCGATAGTCTATATCTCGGAAACTATAAGATATAATGCAATTTGGCAACCGGCAATGTAATTAGCATGCCGAATATTACTTGGATTGTGAATTGGAACGAAATCGCCAATAGATAAGACCATTTTACAATTTGGGCCCAAATTAGAAGCAGAGCCTAAGGTGTAAATTATCGATAGTCCATATCTCGGAAACTATAAGAGATAATGCAATTTCGCAACCGGCAATGTAATTAGCATGCCGAATATTACTTGGAGTGTGAATTGGAACGAAATCGCCAATAGATAAGACCATTTTACAATTTGGGCCCAAGTTAGAAGCAGAGCCTAAGGTGTAAATTATCGATAGTCCATATCTCGGAAACTATAAGAGATAATGCAATTTGGCAACCGGCAATGTAATTAGCATGCCGAATATTACTTGGAATGTGAATTGGAACGAAATCGCCAATAGATAAGACCATTTTACAATTTGGGCCCAAGTTAGAAGCAGAGCCTAAGGTGTAAATTATCGATAGTCCATATCTCGGAAACTATAAGAGATAATGCAATTTGGCAACCGGCAATGTAATTAGCATGCCGAATATTACTTGGAATGTGAATTGGAACGAAATCGCCAATAGATAAGACCATTTTACAATTTGGGCCCAAGTTAGAAGCAGAGCCTAAGGTGTAAATTATCGATAGTCCATATCTCGGAAACTATAAGAGATAATGCAATTTGGCAACCGGCAATGTAATTAGCATGCCGAATATTACTTGGAATGTGAATTGGAACGAAATCGCCAATAGATAAGACCATTTTACAATTTGGGCCCAAGTTAGAAGCAGAGCCTAAGGTGTAAATTATCGATAGTCCATATCTCGGAAACTATAAGAGATAATGCAATTTCGCAACCGGCAATGTAATTAGCATGCCGAATATTACTTGGAGTGTGAATTGGAACGAAATCGCCAATAGATAAGACCATTTTACAATTTGGGCCCAAGTTAGAAGCAGAGCCTAAGGTGTAAATTATCGATAGTCCATATCTCGGAAACTATAAGAGATAATGCAATTTGGCAACCGGCAATGTAATTAGCATGCCGAATATTACTTGGAATGTGAATTGGAACGAAATCGCCAATTGATAAGACCAATTTACAATTTGGGCCCAAGTTAGAAGCAGAGCCTAAGGTGTAAATTATCGATAGTCCATATCTCGGAAACTATAAGAGATAATGCAATTTGGCAACCGGCAATGTAATTAGCATGCCGAATATTACTTGGAATGTGAATTGGAACGAAATCGCCAATTGATAAGACCAATTTACAATTTGGGCCCAAGTTAGAAGCAGAGCCTAAGGTGTAAATTATCGATAGTCCATATCTCGGAAACTATAAGAGATAATGCAATTTGGCAACCGGCAATGTAATTAGCATGCCGAATATTACTTGGAATGTGAATTGGAACGAAATCGCCAATAGGTAAGACCATTTTACAATTTGGGCCCAAGTTAGAAGCAGAGCCTAAGGTGTAAATTATCGATAGTCCATACCTCGGAAACTATAAGAGATAATGCAATTTGGCAACCGGCAATGTAATTAGCATGCCGAATATTACTTGGAATGTGAATTGGAACGAAATTGCCAATAGATAAGACCATTTTACAATTTGGGCCCAAGTTAGAAGCAGAGCCTAAGGTGTAAATTATCGATAGTCCATATCTCTGAAACTATAAGAGATAATGCAATTTCGCAACCGGCAATGTAATTAGCATGCCGAATATTACTTGGAATGTGAATTGGGACGAAATCGCCAATAGATAAGGCCATTTTACAATTTGGGCCCAAGTTAGAAGCAGAGCCTAAGGTGTAAATTATCGATAGTCCATATCTCGGAAACTATAAGAGATAATGCAATTTGGCAACCGGCAATGTAATTAGCATGCCGAATATTACTTGGAATGTGAATTGGAACGAAATCGCCAATAGATAAGACCATTTTACAATTTGGGCCCAAGTTAGAAGCAGAGCCTAAGGTGTAAATTATTGATAGTCCATATCTCGGAAACTATAAGAGATAATGCAATTTGGCAACCGGCAATGTAATTAGCATGCCGAATATTACTTGGAATGTGAATTGGAACGAAATCGCCAATAGATAAGACCATTTTACAATTTGGGCCCAAGTTAGAAGCAGAGCCTAAGGTGTAAATTATCGATAGTCCAATTTGGCAACCGGCAATGTAATTAGCATGCCGAATATTACTTGGAATGTGAATTGGAACGAAATCGCCAATAGATAAGACCATTTTACAATTTGGGCCAAAGTTAGAAGCAGAGCCTAAGGTGTAAATTATCGATAGTCCATATCTCGGAAACTATAAGAGATAATGCAATTTGGCAACCGGCAATGTAATTAGCATGCCGAATATTACTTGGAATGTGAATTGGAACGAAATCGCCAATAGATAAGACCATTTTACAATTTGGGCCCAAGTTAGAAGCAGAGCCTAAGGTGTAAATTATTGATAGTCCATATCTCGGAAACTATAAGAGATAATGCAATTTCGCAACCGGCAATGTAATTAGCATGCCGAATATCACTTGGAATGTGAATTGGGACGAAATCGCCAATAGATAAGACCATTTTACAATTTGGGCCCAAGTTAGAAGCAGATCCTAAGGTGTAAATTATCGATAGTCCATATCTCGGAAACTATAAGAGATAATGCAATTTGGCAACCGGCAATGTAATTAGCATGCCGAATATTACTTGGAATGTGAATTGGAACGAAATCGCCAATAGATAAGACCATTTTACAATTTGGGCCCAAGTTAGAAGCAGAAAATAAGGTGTAAATTATCGATAGTCTATATCTCGGAAACTATAAGATATAATGCAATTTGGCAACCGGCAATGTAATTAGCATGCCGAATATTACTTGGATTGTGAATTGGAACGAAATCGCCAATAGATAAGACCATTTTACAATTTGGGCCCAAGTTAGAAGCAGAGCCTAAGGTGTAAATTATCGATAGTCCATATCTCGGAAACTATAAGAGATAATGCAATTTCGCAACCGGCAATGTAATTAGCATGCCGAATATTACTTGGAGTGTGAATTGGAACGAAATCGCCAATAGATAAGACCATTTTACAATTTGGGCCCAAGTTAGAAGCAGAGCCTAAGGTGTAAATTATCGATAGTCCATATTTCGGAAACTATAAGAGATAATGCAATTTGGCAACCGGCAATGTAATTAGCATGCCGAATATTACTTGGAATGTGAATTGGAACGAAATCGCCAATAGATAAGACCATTTTACAATTTGGGCCCAAGTTAGAAGCAGAGCCTAAGGTGTAAATTATCGATAGTCCATATCTCGGAAACTATAAGAGATAATGCAATTTGGCAACCGGCAATGTAATTAGCATGCCGAATATTACTTGGAATGTGAATTGGAACGAAATCGCCAATAGATAAGACCATTTTACAATTTGGGCCCAAGTTAGAAGCAGAGCCTAAGGTGTAAATTATCGATAGTCCATATCTTGGAAACTATAAGAGATAATGCAATTTGGCAACCGGCAATGTAATTAGCATGCCGAATATTACCTGGAATGTGAATTGGAACGAAATCGCCAATAGATAAGACCATTTTACAATTTGGGCCCAAGTTAGAAGCAGAGCCTAAGGTGTAAATTATCGATAGTCCATATCTCGGAAACTATAAGAGATAATGCAATTTGGCAACCGGCAATGTAATTAGCATGCCGAATATTACTTGGAATGTGAATTGGAACGAAATCGCTAATAGATAAGACCATTTTACAATTTGGGCCCAAGTTAGAAGCAGAGCCTAAGGTGTAAATTATTGATAGTCCATATCTCGGAAACTATAAGAGATAATGCAATTTCGCAACCGGCAATGTAATTAGCATGCCGAATATCACTTGGAATGTGAATTGGGACGAAATCGCCAATAGATAAGACCATTTTACAATTTGGGCCCAAGTTAGAAGCAGAGCCTAAGGTGTAAATTATCGATAGTCCATATCTCGGAAACTATAAGAGATAATGCAATTTGGCAACCGGCAATGTAATAAGCATGCCGAATATTACTTGGAATGTGAATTGGAACGAAATCGCCAATAGATAAGACCATTTTACAATTTGGGCCCAAGTTAGAAGCAGAGCCTAAGGTGTAAATTATCGATAGTCCATATCTCGGAAACTATAAGAGGTAATGCAATTTGGCAACCGGCAATGTAATTAGCATGCCGAATATTACTTGGAATGTGAATTGGAACGAAATCGCCAATAGATAAGACCATTTTACAATTTGGGCCCAAGTTAGAAGCAGAGCCTAAGGTGTAAATTATCGATAGTCCATATCTCGGAAACTATAAGAGATAATGCAATTTCGCAACCGGCAATGTAATTAGCATGCCGAATATTACTTGGAGTGTGAATTGGAACGAAATCGCCAATAGATAAGACCATTTTACAATTTGGGCCCAAGTTAGAAGCAGAGCCTAAGGTGTAAATTATCGATAGTCCATATCTCGGAAACTATAAGAGATAATGCAATTTGGCAACCGGCAATGTAATTAGCATGCCGAATATTACTTGGATTGTGAATTGGAACGAAATCGCCAATTGATAAGACCAATTTACAATTTGGGCCCAAGTTAGAAGCAGAGCCTAAGGTGTAAATTATCGATAGTCCATATCTCGGAAACTATAAGAGATAATGCAATTTGGCAACCGGCAATGTAATTAGCATGCCGAATATTACTTGGAATGTGAATTGGAACGAAATCGCCAATTGATAAGACCAATTTACAATTTGGGCCCAAGTTAGAAGCAGAGCCTAAGGTGTAAATTATCGATAGTCCATATCTCGGAAACTATAAGAGATAATGCAATTTGGCAACCGGCAATGTAATTAGCATGCCGAATATTACTTGGAATGTGAATTGGAACGAAATCGCCAATAGGTAAGACCATTTTACAATTTGGGCCCAAGTTAGAAGCAGAGCCTAAGGTGTAAATTATCGATAGTCCATACCTCGGAAACTATAAGAGATAATGCAATTTGGCAACCGGCAATGTAATTAGCATGCCGAATATTACTTGGAATGTGAATTGGAACGAAATCGCCAATAGATAAGACCATTTTACAATTTGGGCCCAAGTTAGAAGCAGAGCCTAAGGTGTAAATTATCGATAGTCCATATCTCGGAAACTATAAGAGATAATGCAATTTGGCAACCGACAATGTAATTAGCATGCCGAATATTACCTGGAATGTGAATTGGAACGAAATCGCCAATAGATAAGACCATTTTACAATTTGGGCCCAAGTTAGAAGCAGAGCCTAAGGTGTAAATTATCGATAGTCCATATCTCGGAAACTATAAGAGATAATGCAATTTGGCAACCGGCAATGTAATTAGCATGCCGAATATTACTTGGAATGTGAATTGGAACGAAATCGCCAATAGATAAGACCATTTTACAATTTGGGCCCAAGTTAGAAGCAGAGCCTTAGGTGTAAATTATTGATAGTCCATATCTCGGAAACTATAAGAGATAATGCAATTTCGCAACCGGCAATGTAATTAGCATGCCGAATATCACTTGGAATGTGAATTGGGACGAAATCGCCAATAGATAAGACCATTTTACAATTTGGGCCCAAGTTAGAAGCAGAGCCTAAGGTGTAAATTATCGATAGTCCATATCTCGGAAACTATAAGAGATAATGCAATTTGGCTACCGGCAATGTAATAAGCATGCCGAATATTACTTGGAATGTGAATTGGAACGAAATCGCCAATAGATAAGACCATTTTACAATTTGGGCCCAAGTTAGAAGCAGAGCCTAAGGTGTAAATTATCGATAGTCCATATCTCGGAAACTATAAGAGATAATGCAATTTGGCAACCGGCAATGTAATTAGCATGCCGAATATTACTTGGAATGTGAATTGGAACGAAATCGCCAATAGATAAGACCATTTTACAATTTGGGCCCAAGTTAGAAGCAGAGCCTAAGGTGTAAATTATCGATAGTCCATATCTCGGAAACTATAAGAGATAATGCAATTTCGCAACCGGCAATGTAATTAGCATGCCGAATATTACTTGGAGTGTGAATTGGAACGAAATCGCCAATAGATAAGACCATTTTACAATTTGGGCCCAAGTTAGAAGCAGAGCCTAAGGTGTAAATTATCGATAGTCCATATCTCGGAAACTATAAGAGATAATGCAATTTGGCAACCGGCAATGTAATTAGCATGCCGAATATTACTTGGAATGTGAATTGGAACGAAATCGCCAATTGATAAGACCAATTTACAATTTGGGCCCAAGTTAGAAGCAGAGCCTAAGGTGTAAATTATCGATAGTCCATATCTCGGAAACTATAAGAGATAATGCAATTTGGCAACCGGCAATGTAATTAGCATGCCGAATATTACTTGGAATGTGAATTGGAACGAAATCGCCAATAGATAAGACCATTTTACAATTTGGGCCCAAGTTAGAAGCAGAGCCTAAGGTGTAAATTATCGATAGTCCATATCTCGGAAACTATAAGAGATAATGCAATTTGGCAACCGGCAATGTAATTAGCATGCCGAATATTACTTGGAATGTGAATTGCAACTAAATCGCCAATAGATAAGACCATTTTACAATTTGGGCCCAAGTTAGAAGCAGAGCCTAAGGTGTAAATTATCGATAGTCCATATCTCGGAAACTATAAGAGATAATGCAATTTGGCAACCGGCAATGTAATTAGCATGCCGAATATTACTTGGAATGTGAATTGGAACGAAATCGCCAATAGATAAGACCATTTTACAAATTGGGCCCAAGTTAGAAGCAGAGCCTAAGGTGTAAATTATCGATAGTCCATATCTCGGAAACTATAAGAGATAATGCAATTTCGCAACCGGCAATGAAATTAGCATGCCGAATATCACTTGGAATGTGAATTGGGACGAAATCGCCAATAGATAAGACCATTTTACAATTTGGGCCCAAGTTAGAAGCAGAGCCTAAGGTGTAAATTATCGATAGTCCATATCTCGGAAACTATAAGAGATAATTCAATTTGGCAACCGGCAATGTAATTAGCATGCCGAATATTACTTGGAATGTGAATTGGAACGAAATCGCCAATAGATAAGACCATTTTATAATTTGGGCCCAAGTTAGAAGCAGAGCCTAAGGTGTAAATTATCGATAGTCCATATCTCGGAAACTATAAGAGATAACGCAATTTGGCAACCGGCAATGTAATTAGCATGCCGAATATTACTTGGAATGTGAATTGGAACGAAATCGCCAATAGATAAGACCATTTTACAATTTGGGAACAAGTTAGAAGCAGAGCTTAAGGTGTAAATAATCGATAGTCCATATCTCGGAAACTATAAGAGATAATGCAATTTGGCAACCGGCAATGTAATTAGCATGCCGAACATTACTTGGAATGTGAATTGGAACGAAATCGCCAATAGATAAGACCATTTTACAATTTGGGCCCAAGTTAGAAGCTGAGCCTAAGGTGTAAATTATTGATAGTCCATATCTCGGAAACTATAAGAGATAATGCAATTTCGCAACCGGCAATGTAATTAGCATGCCGAATATCACTTGGAATGTGAATTGGGACGAAATCGCCAATAGATAAGACCATTTTACAATTTGGGCCCAAGTTAGAAGCAGAGCCTAAGGTGTAAATTATCGATAGTCCATATCTCGGAAACTATAAGAGATAATGCAATTTGGCAACCGGCAATGTAATTAGCATGCCGAATATTACTTGGAATGTGAATTGGAACGAAATCGCCAATAGATAAGACCATTTTACAATTTGGGCCCAAGTTAGAAGCAGAGCCTAAGGTGTAAATTATCGATAGTCCATATCTCGGAAACTATAAGAGATAATGCAATTTGGCAACCGGCAATGTAATTAGCATGCCGAATATTACTTGGAATGTGAATTGGAACGAAATCGCCAGTAGGTAAGACCATTTTACAATTTGGGCCCAAGTTAGAAGCAGAGCCTAAGGTGTAAATTATCGATAGTCCATATCTCGGAAACTATAAGAGATAATTCAATTTGGCAACCGGCAATGTAATTAGCATGCCGAATATTACTTGGATTGTGAATTGGAACGAAATCGCCAATAGATAAGAACATTTTACAATTTGGGTCCAAGTTAGAAGCAGAGCCTAAGGTGTAAATTACCGATAGTCCATATCTCGGAAACTATAAGAGATAATGCAATTTGGCAACCGGCAATGTAATTAGCATGCCGAATATTACTTGGAATGTGAATTGGAACGAAAACGCCAATAGATAAGAATATTTTACAATTTGGGCCCAAGTTAGAAGCAGAGCCTAAGGTGTAAATTATCGATAGTCCATATCTCGGAAACTATAAGAGATAATGCAATTTGGCAACCGGCAATGTAATTAGCATGCCGAATATTACTTATAATGTGAATTGGAACGAAATCGCCAATAGAGAAGACAATTTTACAATTTGGGCCCAAGTTAGAAGCAGAGCCTAAGGTGTAAATTATCGATAGTCCATACCTCGGAAACTATAAGAGATAATGCAATTTCGCAACCGGCAATGAAATTAGCATGCCGAATATCACTTGGAATGTGAATTGGGACGAAATCGCCAATAGATAAGACCATTTTACAATTTGGGCCCAAGTTAGAAGCAGAGCCTAAGGTGTAAATTATCGATAGTCCATATCTCGGAAACTATAAGAGATAATGCAATTTGGCAACCGGCAATGTAATTAGCATGCCGAATATTACTTGGAATGTGAATTGGAACGAAATCGCCAATAGATAAGACCATTTTACAATTTGGGCCCAAGTTAGAAGCAGAGCCTAAGGTGTAAATTATCGATAGTCCATATCTCGGAAACTATAAGAGATAATGCAATTTGGCAACCGGCAATGTAATTAGCATGCCGAATATTACTTGGAATGTGAATTGGAACGAAATCGCCAATAGATAAGACCATTTTACAATTTGGGAACAAGTTAGAAGCAGAGCTTAAGGTGTAAATTATCGATAGTCCATATCTCGGAAACTATAAGAGATAATGCAATTTGGCAACCGGCAATGTAATTAGCATGCCGAATATTACTTGGAATGTGAATTGGAACGAAATCGCCAATAGATAAGACCATTTTACAATTTGGGCCCAAGTTAGAAGCTGAGCCTAAGGTGTAAATTATTGATAGTCCATATCTCGGAAACTATAAGAGATAATGCAATTTCGCAACCGGCAATGTAATTAGCATGCCGAATATCACTTGGAATGTGAATTGGGACGAAATCGCCAATAGATAAGACCATTTTACAATTTGGGCCCAAGTTAGAAGCAGAGCCTAAGGTGTAAATTATCGATAGTCCATATCTCGGAAACTATAAGAGATAATGCAATTTGGCAACCGGCAATGTAATTAGCATGCCGAATATTACTTGGAATGTGAATTGGAACGAGATCGCCAATAGATAAGGCCATTTTACAATTTGGGCCCAAGTTAGAAGCAGAGCCTAAGGTGTAAATTATCGATAGTCCATATCTCGGAAACTATAAGAGATAATGCAATTTGGCAACCGGCAATGTAATTAGCATGCCGAATATTACTTGGAATGTGAATTGGAACGAAATCGCCAATAGATAAGACGATTTTACAATTTGGGCCCAAGTTAGAAGCAGAGCCTAAGGTGTAAATTATCGATAGTCCATATCTCGGAAACTATAAGAGATAATTCAATTTGGCAACCGGCAATGAAATTAGCATGCCGGATATTACTTGGAATGTGAATTGGAACGAAATCGCCAATAGATAAGAACATTTTACAATTTGGGCCCAAGTTAGAAGCAGAGCCTAAGGTGTAAATTACCGATAGTCCATATCTCGGAAACTATAAGAGATAATGCAATTTGGCAACCGGCAATGTAATTAGCATGCCGAATATTACTTGGAATGTGAATTGGAACGAAAACGCCAATAGATAAGAATATTTTACAATTTGGGCCCAAGTTAGAAGCAGAGCCTAAGGTGTAAATTATCGATAGTCCATATCTCGGAAACTATAAGAGATAATGCAATTTGGCAACCGGCAATGTAATTAGCATGCCGAATATTACTTGGAATGTGAATTGGAACGAAATCGCCAATAGAGAAGACCATTTTACAATTTGGGCCCAAGTTAGAAGCAGAGCCTAAGGTGTAAATTATCGATAGTCCATATCTCGGAAACTATAAGAGATAATGCAATTTGGCAACCGGCAATGTAATTAGCATGCCGAATATTACTTGGAATGTGAATTGGAACGAAAACGCCAATAGATAAGACCATTTTACAATTTGGGCCCAAGTTAGAAGCAGAGCCTAAGGTGTAAATTATCGATAGTCCATATCTCGGAAACTATAAGAGATAATGCAATTTGGCAACCGGCAATGTAATTAGCATGCCGAATATTACTTGGAATGTGAATTGGAACGAAATCGCCAATAGATAAGACCATTTTACAATTTGGGCCCAAGTTAGAAGCAGAGCCTAAGGTGTAAATTATCGATAGTCCATATCTCGGAAACTATAAGAGATAATGCAATTTGGCAACCGGCAATGTAATTAGCATGCCGAATATTACTTGGAATGTGAATTGGAACGAAATCGCCAATAGATAAGACCATTTTACAATTTGGGCCCAAGTTAGAAGCAGAGCCTAAGGTGTAAATTATCGATAGTCCCTATCTCGGAAACTATAAGAGATAATGCAATTTGGCAATCGGCAATGTAATTAGCATGCCGAATATTACTTGGAATGTGAATTGGAACGAAATCGCCAATAGATAAGACCATTTTACAAATTGGGCCCAAGTTAGAAGCAGAGCCTAAGGTGTAAATTATCGATAGTTCATATCTCGGAAACTATAAGAGATAATGCAATTTCGCAACCGGCAATGAAATTAGCATGCCGAATATCACTTGGAATGTGAATTGGGACGAAATCGCCAATAGATAAGACCATTTTACAATTTGGGCCCAAGTTAGAAGCAGAGCCTAAGGTGTAAATTATCGATAGTCCATATCTCGGAAACTATAAGAGATAATGCAATTTGGCAACCGGCAATGTAATTAGCATGCCGAATATTACTTGGAATGTGAATTGGAACGAAATCGCCAATAGATAAGACCATTTTACAATTTGGGCCCAAGTTAGAAGCAGAGCCTAAGGTGTAAATTATCGATAGTCCATATCTCGGAAACTATAAGAGATAATGCAATTTGGCAACCGGCAATGTAATTAGCATGCCGAATATTACTTGGAATGTGAATTGGAACGAAATCGCCAATAGGTAAGACCATTTTACAATTTGGGCCCAAGTTAGAAGCAGAGCCTAAGGTTTAAATTATCGATAGTCCATATCTCGGAAACTATAAGAGATAATTCAATTTGGCAACCGGCAATGTAATTAGCATGCCGAATATTACTTGGAATGTGAATTGGAACGAAATCGCCAATAGATAAGACCATTTTACAATTTGGGCCCAAGTTAGAAGCAGAGCCTAAGGTGTAAATTATCGATAGTCCATATCTCGGAAACTATAAGAGATAATGCAATTTGGCAACCGGCAATGTAATTAGCATGCCGAATATTACTTGGAATGTGAATTGGAATGAAATCGCCAATAGATAAGACCATTTTACAATTTGGGAACAAGTTAGAAGCAGAGCTTAAGGTGTAAATTATCGATAGTCCATATCTCGGAAACTATAAGAGATAATGCAATTTGGCAACCGGCAATGTAATTAGCATGCCGAATATCACTTGGAATGTGAATTGGGACGAAATCGCCAATAGATAAGACCATTTTACAATTTGGGCCCAAGTTAGAAGCAGAGCCTAAGGTGTAAATTATCGATAGTCCATATCTCGGAAACTATAAGAGATAATGCAATTTGGCAACCGGCAATGTAATTAGCATGCCGAATATTACTTGGAATGTGAATTGGAACGAAATCGCCAATAGATAAGACGATTTTACAATTTGGGCCCAAGTTAGAAGCAGAGCCTAAGGTGTAAATTATCGATAGTCCATATCTCGGAAACTATAAGAGATAATTCAATTTGGCAACCGGCAATGTAATTAGCATGCCGGATATTACTTGGAATGTGAATTGGAACGAAATCGCCAATACATAAGAACATTTTACAATTTGGGCCCAAGTTAGAAGCAGAGCCTAAGGTGTAAATTACCGATAGTCCATATCTCGGAAACTATAAGAGATAATGCAATTTGGCAACCGGCAATGTAATTAGCATGCCGAATATTACTTGGAATGTGAATTGGAACGAAAACGCCAATAGATAAGAATATTTTACAATTTGGGCCCAAGTTAGAAGCAGAGCCTAAGGTGTAAATTATCGATAGTCCATATCTCGGAAACTATAAGAGATAATGCAATTTGGCAACCGGCAATGTAATTAGCATGCCGAATATTACTTATAATGTGAATTGGAACGAAATCGCCAATAGAGAAGACCATTTTACAATTTGGGCCCAAGTTAGAAGCAGAGCCTAAGGTGTAAATTATCGATAGTCCATATCTCGGAAACTATAAGAGATAATGCAATTTCGCAACCGACAATGAAATTAGCATGCCGAATATCACTTGGAATGTGAATTGGGACGAAATCGCCAATAGATAAGACCATTTTACAATTTGGGCCCAAGTTAGAAGCAGAGCCTAAGGTGTAAATTATCGATAGTCCATATCTCGGAAACTATAAGAGATAATGCAATTTGGCAACCGGCAATGTAATTAGCATGCCGAATATTACTTGGAATGTGAATTGGAACGAAATCGCCAATAGATAAGACCATTTTACAATTTGGGCCCAAGTTAGAAGCTGAGCCTAAGGTGTAAATTATTGATAGTCCATATCTCAGAAACTATAAGAGATAATGCAATTTCGCAACCGGCAATGTAATTAGCATGCCGAATATCACTTGGAATGTGAATTGGGACGAAATCGCCAATAGATAAGACCATTTTACAATTTGGGCCCAAGTTAGAAGCAGAGCCTAAGGTGTAAATTATCGATAGTCCATATCTCGGAAACTATAAGAGATAATGCAATTTGGCAACCGGCAATGTAATTAGCATGCCGAATATTACTTGGAATGTGAATTGGAACGAAATCGCCAATAGATAAGACCATTTTACAATTTGGGCCCAAGTTAGAAGCAGAGCCTAAGGTGTAAATTATCGATAGTCCATATCTCGGAAACTATAAGAGATAATGCAATTTGGCAACCGGCAATGTAATTAGCATGCCGAATATTACTTGGAATGTGAATTGGAACGAAATCGCCAATAGGTAAGACCATTTTACAATTTGGGCCCAAGTTAGAAGCAGAGCCTAAGGTGTAAATTATCGATAGTCCATATCTCGGAAACTATAAGAGATAATTCAATTTGGCAACCGGCAATGTAATTAGCATGCCGAATATTACTTGGAATGTGAATTGGAACGAAATCGCCAATAGATAAGACCATTTTACAATTTGGGCCCAAGTTAGAAGCAGAGCCTAAGGTGTAAATTATCGATAGTCCATATCTCGGAAACTATAAGAGATAATGCAATTTGGCAACCGGCAATGTAATTAGCATGCCGAATATTACTTGGAATGTGAATTGGAACGAAATCGCCAATAGATAAAACGATTTTACAATTTGGGCCCAAGTTAGAAGCAGAGCCTAAGGTGTAAATTATCGATAGTCCATATCTCGGAAACTATAAGAGATAATGCAATTTGGCAACCGGCAATGTAATTAGCATGCCGAATATTACTTGGAATGTGAATTGGAATGAAATCGCCAATAGATAAGACCATTTTACAATTTGGGAACAAGTTAGAAGCAGAGCTTAAGGTGTAAATTATCGATAGTCCATATCTCGGAAACTATAAGAGATAATGCAATTTGGCAACCGGCAATGTAATTAGCATGCCGAATATCACTTGGAATGTGAATTGGGACGAAATCGCCAATAGATAAGACCATTTTACAATTTGGGCCCAAGTTAGAAGCAGAGCCTAAGGTGTAAATTATCGATAGTCCATATCTCGGAAACTATAAGAGATAATGCAATTTGGCAACCGGCAATGTAATTAGCATGCCGAATATTACTTGGAATGTGAATTGGAACGAAATCGCCAATAGATAAGACGATTTTACAATTTGGGCCCAAGTTAGAAGCAGAGCCTAAGGTGTAAATTATCGATAGTCCATATCTCGGAAACTATAAGAGATAATTCAATTTGGCAACCGGCAATGTAATTAGCATGCCGAATATTACTTGGAATGTGAATTGGGACGAAATCGCCAATAGATAAGACCATTTTACAATTTGGGCCCAAGTTAGAAGCAGAGCCTAAGGTGTAAATTATCGATAGTCCATATCTCGGAAACTATAAGAGATAATGCAATTTCGCAACCGGCAATGTAATTAGCATGCCGAATATTACTTGGAGTGTGAATTGGAACGAAATCGCCAATAGATAAGACCATTTTACAATTTGGGCCCAAGTTAGAAGCAGAGCCTAAGGTGTAAATTATCGATAGTCCATATCTCGGAAACTATAAGAGATAATGCAATTTGGCAACCGGCAATGTAATTAGCATGCCGAATATTACTTGGAATGTGAATTGGAACGAAATCGCCAATTGATAAGACCAATTTACAATTTGGGCCCAAGTTAGAAGCAGAGCCTAAGGTGTAAATTATCGATAGTCCATATCTCGGAAACTATAAGAGATAATGCAATTTGGCAACCGGCAATGTAATTAGCATGCCGAATATTACTTGGAATGTGAATTGGAACGAAATCGCCAATAGATAAGACCATTTTACAATTTGGGCCCAAGTTAGAAGCAGAGCCTAAGGTGTAAATTATCGATAGTCCATATCTCGGAAACTATAAGAGATAATGCAATTTGGCAACCGGCAATGTAATTAGCATGCCGAATATTACTTGGAATGTGAATTGCAACTAAATCGCCAATAGATAAGACCATTTTACAATTTGGGCCCAAGTTAGAAGCAGAGCCTAAGGTGTAAATTATCGATAGTCCATATCTCGGAAACTATAAGAGATAATGCAATTTGGCAACCGGCAATGTAATTAGCATGCCGAATATTACTTGGAATGTGAATTGGAACGAAATCGCCAATAGATAAGACCATTTTACAAATTGGGCCCAAGTTAGAAGCAGAGCCTAAGGTGTAAATTATCGATAGTCCATATCTCGGAAACTATAAGAGATAATGCAATTTCGCAACCGGCAATGAAATTAGCATGCCGAATATCACTTGGAATGTGAATTGGGACGAAATCGCCAATAGATAAGACCATTTTACAATTTGGGCCCAAGTTAGAAGCAGAGCCTAAGGTGTAAATTATCGATAGTCCATATCTCGGAAACTATAAGAGATAATTCAATTTGGCAACCGGCAATGTAATTAGCATGCCGAATATTACTTGGAATGTGAATTGGAACGAAATCGCCAATAGATAAGACCATTTTATAATTTGGGCCCAAGTTAGAAGCAGAGCCTAAGGTGTAAATTATCGATAGTCCATATCTCGGAAACTATAAGAGATAACGCAATTTGGCAACCGGCAATGTAATTAGCATGCCGAATATTACTTGGAATGTGAATTGGAACGAAATCGCCAATAGATAAGACCATTTTACAATTTGGGAACAAGTTAGAAGCAGAGCTTAAGGTGTAAATAATCGATAGTCCATATCTCGGAAACTATAAGAGATAATGCAATTTGGCAACCGGCAATGTAATTAGCATGCCGAACATTACTTGGAATGTGAATTGGAACGAAATCGCCAATAGATAAGACCATTTTACAATTTGGGCCCAAGTTAGAAGCTGAGCCTAAGGTGTAAATTATTGATAGTCCATATCTCGGAAACTATAAGAGATAATGCAATTTCGCAACCGGCAATGTAATTAGCATGCCGAATATCACTTGGAATGTGAATTGGGACGAAATCGCCAATAGATAAGACCATTTTACAATTTGGGCCCAAGTTAGAAGCAGAGCCTAAGGTGTAAATTATCGATAGTCCATATCTCGGAAACTATAAGAGATAATGCAATTTGGCAACCGGCAATGTAATTAGCATGCCGAATATTACTTGGAATGTGAATTGGAACGAAATCGCCAATAGATAAGACCATTTTACAATTTGGGCCCAAGTTAGAAGCAGAGCCTAAGGTGTAAATTATCGATAGTCCATATCTCGGAAACTATAAGAGATAATGCAATTTGGCAACCGGCAATGTAATTAGCATGCCGAATATTACTTGGAATGTGAATTGGAACGAAATCGCCAGTAGGTAAGACCATTTTACAATTTGGGCCCAAGTTAGAAGCAGAGCCTAAGGTGTAAATTATCGATAGTCCATATCTCGGAAACTATAAGAGATAATTCAATTTGGCAACCGGCAATGTAATTAGCATGCCGAATATTACTTGGATTGTGAATTGGAACGAAATCGCCAATAGATAAGAACATTTTACAATTTGGGTCCAAGTTAGAAGCAGAGCCTAAGGTGTAAATTACCGATAGTCCATATCTCGGAAACTATAAGAGATAATGCAATTTGGCAACCGGCAATGTAATTAGCATGCCGAATATTACTTGGAATGTGAATTGGAACGAAAACGCCAATAGATAAGAATATTTTACAATTTGGGCCCAAGTTAGAAGCAGAGACTAAGGTGTAAATTATCGATAGTCCATATCTCGGAAACTATAAGAGATAATGCAATTTGGCAACCGGCAATGTAATTAGCATGCCGAATATTACTTATAATGTGAATTGGAACGAAATCGCCAATAGAGAAGACAATTTTACAATTTGGGCCCAAGTTAGAAGCAGAGCCTAAGGTGTAAATTATCGATAGTCCATACCTCGGAAACTATAAGAGATAATGCAATTTCGCAACCGGCAATGAAATTAGCATGCCGAATATCACTTGGAATGTGAATTGGGACGAAATCGCCAATAGATAAGACCATTTTACAATTTGGGCCCAAGTTAGAAGCAGAGCCTAAGGTGTAAATTATCGATAGTCCATATCTCGGAAACTATAAGAGATAATGCAATTTGGCAACCGGCAATGTAATTAGCATGCCGAATATTACTTGGAATGTGAATTGGAACGAAATCGCCAATAGATAAGACCATTTTACAATTTGGGCCCAAGTTAGAAGCAGAGCCTAAGGTGTAAATTATCGATAGTCCATATCTCGGAAACTATAAGAGATAATGCAATTTGGCAACCGGCAATGTAATTAGCATGCCGAATATTACTTGGAATGTGAATTGGAACGAAATCGCCAATAGATAAGACCATTTTACAATTTGGGAACAAGTTAGAAGCAGAGCTTAAGGTGTAAATTATCGATAGTCCATATCTCGGAAACTATAAGAGATAATGCAATTTGGCAACCGGCAATGTAATTAGCATGCCGAATATTACTTGGAATGTGAATTGGAACGAAATCGCCAATAGATAAGACCATTTTACAATTTGGGCCCAAGTTAGAAGCTGAGCCTAAGGTGTAAATTATTGATAGTCCATATCTCGGAAACTATAAGAGATAATGCAATTTCGCAACCGGCAATGTAATTAGCATGCCGAATATCACTTGGAATGTGAATTGGGACGAAATCGCCAATAGATAAGACCATTTTACAATTTGGGCCCAAGTTAGAAGCAGAGCCTAAGGTGTAAATTATCGATAGTCCATATCTCGGAAACTATAAGAGATAATGCAATTTGGCAACCGGCAATGTAATTAGCATGCCGAATATTACTTGGAATGTGAATTGGAACGAGATCGCCAATAGATAAGGCCATTTTACAATTTGGGCCCAAGTTAGAAGCAGAGCCTAAGGTGTAAATTATCGATAGTCCATATCTCGGAAACTATAAGAGATAATGCAATTTGGCAACCGGCAATGTAATTAGCATGCCGAATATTACTTGGAATGTGAATTGGAACGAAATCGCCAATAGATAAGACGATTTTACAATTTGGGCCCAAGTTAGAAGCAGAGCCTAAGGTGTAAATTATCGATAGTCCATATCTCGGAAACTATAAGAGATAATTCAATTTGGCAACCGGCAATGTAATTAGCATGCCGGATATTACTTGGAATGTGAATTGGAACGAAATCGCCAATAGATAAGAACATTTTACAATTTGGGCCCAAGTTAGAAGCAGAGCCTAAGGTGTAAATTACCGATAGTCCATATCTCGGAAACTATAAGAGATAATGCAATTTGGCAACCGGCAATGTAATTAGCATGCCGAATATTACTTGGAATGTGAATTGGAACGAAAACGCCAATAGATAAGAATATTTTACAATTTGGGCCCAAGTTAGAAGCAGAGCCTAAGGTGTAAATTATCGATAGTCCATATCTCGGAAACTATAAGAGATAATGCAATTTGGCAACCGGCAATGTAATTAGCATGCCGAATATTACTTGGAATGTGAATTGGAACGAAATCGCCAATAGAGAAGACCATTTTACAATTTGGGCCCAAGTTAGAAGCAGAGCCTAAGGTGTAAATTATCGATAGTCCATATCTCGGAAACTATAAGAGATAATGCAATTTGGCAACCGGCAATGTAATTAGCATGCCGAATATTACTTGGAATGTGAATTGGAACGAAAACGCCAATAGATAAGACCATTTTACAATTTGGGCCCAAGTTAGAAGCAGAGCCTAAGGTGTAAATTATCGATAGTCCATATCTCGGAAACTATAAGAGATAATGCAATTTGGCAACCGGCAATGTAATTAGCATGCCGAATATTACTTGGAATGTGAATTGGAACGAAATCGCCAATAGATAAGACCATTTTACAATTTGGGCCCAAGTTAGAAGCAGAGCCTAAGGTGTAAATTATCGATAGTCCATATCTCGGAAACTATAAGAGATAATGCAATTTGGCAACCGGCAATGTAATTAGCATGCCGAATATTACTTGGAATGTGAATTGGAACGAAATCGCCAATAGATAAGACCATTTTACAATTTGGGCCCAAGTTAGAAGCAGAGCCTAAGGTGTAAATTATCGATAGTCCCTATCTCGGAAACTATAAGAGATAATGCAATTTGGCAACCGGCAATGTAATTAGCATGCCGAATATTACTTGGAATGTGAATTGGAACGAAATCGCCAATAGATAAGACCATTTTACAAATTGGGCCCAAGTTAGAAGCAGAGCCTAAGGTGTAAATTATCGATAGTTCATATCTCGGAAACTATAAGAGATAATGCAATTTCGCAACCGGCAATGAAATTAGCATGCCGAATATCACTTGGAATGTGAATTGGGACGAAATCGCCAATAGATAAGACCATTTTACAATTTGGGCCCAAGTTAGAAGCAGAGCCTAAGGTGTAAATTATCGATAGTCCATATCTCGGAAACTATAAGAGATAATGCAATTTGGCAACCGGCAATGTAATTAGCATGCCGAATATTACTTGGAATGTGAATTGGAACGAAATCGCCAATAGATAAGACCATTTTACAATTTGGGCCCAAGTTAGAAGCAGAGCCTAAGGTGTAAATTATCGATAGTCCATATCTCGGAAACTATAAGAGATAATGCAATTTGGCAACCGGCAATGTAATTAGCATGCCGAATATTACTTGGAATGTGAATTGGAACGAAATCGCCAATAGGTAAGACCATTTTACAATTTGGGCCCAAGTTAGAAGCAGAGCCTAAGGTTTAAATTATCGATAGTCCATATCTCGGAAACTATAAGAGATAATTCAATTTGGCAACCGGCAATGTAATTAGCATGCCGAATATTACTTGGAATGTGAATTGGAACGAAATCGCCAATAGATAAGACCATTTTACAATTTGGGCCCAAGTTAGAAGCAGAGCCTAAGGTGTAAATTATCGATAGTCCATATCTCGGAAACTATAAGAGATAATGCAATTTGGCAACCGGCAATGTAATTAGCATGCCGAATATTACTTGGAATGTGAATTGGAATGAAATCGCCAATAGATAAGACCATTTTACAATTTGGGAACAAGTTAGAAGCAGAGCTTAAGGTGTAAATTATCGATAGTCCATATCTCGGAAACTATAAGAGATAATGCAATTTGGCAACCGGCAATGTAATTAGCATGCCGAATATCACTTGGAATGTGAATTGGGACGAAATCGCCAATAGATAAGACCATTTTACAATTTGGGCCCAAGTTAGAAGCAGAGCCTAAGGTGTAAATTATCGATAGTCCATATCTCGGAAACTATAAGAGATAATGCAATTTGGCAACCGGCAATGTAATTAGCATGCCGAATATTACTTGGAATGTGAATTGGAACGAAATCGCCAATAGATAAGACGATTTTACAATTTGGGCCCAAGTTAGAAGCAGAGCCTAAGGTGTAAATTATCGATAGTCCATATCTCGGAAACTATAAGAGATAATTCAATTTGGCAACCGGCAATGTAATTAGCATGCCGGATATTACTTGGAATGTGAATTGGAACGAAATCGCCAATACATAAGAACATTTTACAATTTGGGCCCAAGTTAGAAGCAGAGCCTAAGGTGTAAATTACCGATAGTCCATATCTCGGAAACTATAAGAGATAATGCAATTTGGCAACCGGCAATGTAATTAGCATGCCGAATATTACTTGGAATGTGAATTGGAACGAAAACGCCAATAGATAAGAATATTTTACAATTTGGGCCCAAGTTAGAAGCAGAGCCTAAGGTGTAAATTATCGATAGTCCATATCTCGGAAACTATAAGAGATAATGCAATTTGGCAACCGGCAATGTAATTAGCATGCCGAATATTACTTATAATGTGAATTGGAACGAAATCGCCAATAGAGAAGACCATTTTACAATTTGGGCCCAAGTTAGAAGCAGAGCCTAAGGTGTAAATTATCGATAGTCCATATCTCGGAAACTATAAGAGATAATGCAATTTCGCAACCGGCAATGAAATTAGCATGCCGAATATCACTTGGAATGTGAATTGGGACGAAATCGCCAATAGATAAGACCATTTTACAATTTGGGCCCAAGTTAGAAGCAGAGCCTAAGGTGTAAATTATCGATAGTCCATATCTCGGAAACTATAAGAGATAATGCAATTTGGCAACCGGCAATGTAATTAGCATGCCGAATATTACTTGGAATGTGAATTGGAACGAAATCGCCAATAGATAAGACCATTTTACAATTTGGGCCCAAGTTAGAAGCTGAGCCTAAGGTGTAAATTATTGATAGTCCATATCTCAGAAACTATAAGAGATAATGCAATTTCGCAACCGGCAATGTAATTAGCATGCCGAATATCACTTGGAATGTGAATTGGGACGAAATCGCCAATAGATAAGACCATTTTACAATTTGGGCCCAAGTTAGAAGCAGAGCCTAAGGTGTAAATTATCGATAGTCCATATCTCGGAAACTATAAGAGATAATGCAATTTGGCAACCGGCAATGTAATTAGCATGCCGAATATTACTTGGAATGTGAATTGGAACGAAATCGCCAATAGATAAGACCATTTTACAATTTGGGCCCAAGTTAGAAGCAGAGCCTAAGGTGTAAATTATCGATAGTCCATATCTCGGAAACTATAAGAGATAATGCAATTTGGCAACCGGCAATGTAATTAGCATGCCGAATATTACTTGGAATGTGAATTGGAACGAAATCGCCAATAGGTAAGACCATTTTACAATTTGGGCCCAAGTTAGAAGCAGAGCCTAAGGTGTAAATTATCGATAGTCCATATCTCGGAAACTATAAGAGATAATTCAATTTGGCAACCGGCAATGTAATTAGCATGCCGAATATTACTTGGAATGTGAATTGGAACGAAATCGCCAATAGATAAGACCATTTTACAATTTGGGCCCAAGTTAGAAGCAGAGCCTAAGGTGTAAATTATCGATAGTCCATATCTCGGAAACTATAAGAGATAATGCAATTTGGCAACCGGCAATGTAATTAGCATGCCGAATATTACTTGGAATGTGAATTGGAACGAAATCGCCAATAGATAAAACGATTTTACAATTTGGGCCCAAGTTAGAAGCAGAGCCTAAGGTGTAAATTATCGATAGTCCATATCTCGGAAACTATAAGAGATAATGCAATTTGGCAACCGGCAATGTAATTAGCATGCCGAATATTACTTGGAATGTGAATTGGAATGAAATCGCCAATAGATAAGACCATTTTACAATTTGGGAACAAGTTAGAAGCAGAGCTTAAGGTGTAAATTATCGATAGTCCATATCTCGGAAACTATAAGAGATAATGCAATTTGGCAACCGGCAATGTAATTAGCATGCCGAATATCACTTGGAATGTGAATTGGGACGAAATCGCCAATAGATAAGACCATTTTACAATTTGGGCCCAAGTTAGAAGCAGAGCCTAAGGTGTAAATTATCGATAGTCCATATCTCGGAAACTATAAGAGATAATGCAATTTGGCAACCGGCAATGTAATTAGCATGCCGAATATTACTTGGAATGTGAATTGGAACGAAATCGCCAATAGATAAGACGATTTTACAATTTGGGCCCAAGTTAGAAGCAGAGCCTAAGGTGTAAATTATCGATAGTCCATATCTCGGAAACTATAAGAGATAATTCAATTTGGCAACCGGCAATGTAATTAGCATGCCGAATATTACTTGGAATGTGAATTGGGACGAAATCGCCAATAGATAAGACCATTTTACAATTTGGGCCCAAGTTAGAAGCAGAGCCTAAGGTGTAAATTATCGATAGTCCATATCTCGGAAACTATAAGAGATAATGCAATTTGGCAACCGGCAATGTAATTAGCATGCCGGATATTACTTGGAATGTGAATTGGAACGAAATCGCCAATAGATAAGAACATTTTACAATTTGGGCCCAAGTTAGAAGCAGAGCCTAAGGTGTAAATTACCGATAGTCCATATCTCGGAAACTATAAGAGATAATGCAATTTGGCAACCGGCAATGTAATTAGCATGCCGAATATTACTTGGAATGTGAATTGGAACGAAAACGCCAATAGATAAGAATATTTTACAATTTGGGCCCAAGTTAGAAGCAGAGCCTAAGGTGTAAATTATCGATAGTCCATATCTCGGAAACTATAAGAGATAATGCAATTTGGCAACCGGCAATGTAATTAGCATGCCGAATATTACTTATAATGTGAATTGGAACGAAATCGCCAATAGAGAAGACCATTTTACAATTTGGGCCCAAGTTAGAAGCAGAGCCTAAGGTGTAAATTATCGATAGTCCATATCTCGGAAACTATAAGAGATAATGCAATTTCGCAACCGGCAATGAAATTAGCATGCCGAATATCACTTGGAATGTGAATTGGGACGAAATCGCCAATAGATAAGACCATTTTACAATTTGGGCCCAAGTTAGAAGCAGAGCCTAAGGTGTAAATTATCGATAGTCCATATCTCGGAAACTATAAGAGATAATGCAATTTGGCAACCGGCAATGTAATTAGCATGCCGAATATTACTTGGAATGTGAATTGGAACGAAATCGCCAATAGATAAGACCATTTTACAATTTGGGCCCAAGTTAGAAGCTGAGCCTAAGGTGTAAATTATTGATAGTCCATATCTCAGAAACTATAAGAGATAATGCAATTTCGCAACCGGCAATGTAATTAGCATGCCGAATATCACTTGGAATGTGAATTGGGACGAAATCGCCAATAGATAAGACCATTTTACAATTTGGGCCCAAGTTAGAAGCAGAGCCTAAGGTGTAAATTATCGATAGTCCATATCTCGGAAACTATAAGAGATAATGCAATTTGGCAACCGGCAATGTAATTAGCATGCCGAATATTACTTGGAATGTGAATTGGAACGAAATCGCCAATAGATAAGACCATTTTACAATTTGGGCCCAAGTTAGAAGCAGAGCCTAAGGTGTAAATTATCGATAGTCCATATCTCGGAAACTATAAGAGATAATGCAATTTGGCAACCGGCAATGTAATTAGCATGCCGAATATTACTTGGAATGTGAATTGGAACGAAATCGCCAATAGGTAAGACCATTTTACAATTTGGGCCCAAGTTAGAAGCAGAGCCTAAGGTGTAAATTATCGATAGTCCATATCTCGGAAACTATAAGAGATAATTCAATTTGGCAACCGGCAATGTAATTAGCATGCCGAATATTACTTGGAATGTGAATTGGAACGAAATCGCCAATAGATAAGACCATTTTACAATTTGGGCCCAAGTTAGAAGCAGAGCCTAAGGTGTAAATTATCGATAGTCCATATCTCGGAAACTATAAGAGATAATGCAATTTGGCAACCGGCAATGTAATTAGCATGCCGAATATTACTTGGAATGTGAATTGGAACGAAATCGCCAATAGATAAAACGATTTTACAATTTGGGCCCAAGTTAGAAGCAGAGCCTAAGGTGTAAATTATCGATAGTCCATATCTCGGAAACTATAAGAGATAATTCAATTTGGCAACCGGCAATGTAATTAGCATGCCGGATATTACTTGGAATGTGAATTGGAACGAAATCGCCAATAGATAAGACCATTTTACAATTTGGGCCCAAGTTAGAAGCAGAGCCTAAGGTGTAAATTATCGATAGTCCATATCTCGGAAACTATAAGAGATAATGCAATTTGGCAACCGGCAATGTAATTAGCATGCCGAATATTACTTGGAATGTGAATTGGAACGAAAACGCCAATAGATAAGACCATTTTACAATTTGGGCCCAAGTTAGAAGCAGAGCCTAAGGTGTAAATTATCGATAGTCCATATCTCGGAAACTATAAGAGATAATGCAATTTGGCAACCGGCAATGTAATTAGCATGCCGAATATTACTTGGAATGTGAATTGGAACGAAATCGCCAATAGATAAGACCATTTTACAATTTGGGCCCAAGTTAGAAGCAGAGCCTAAGGTGTAAATTATCGATAGTCCATATCTCGGAAACTATAAGAGATAATGCAATTTGGCAACCGGCAATGTAATTAGCATGCCGAATATTACTTGGAATGTGAATTGGAACGAAATCGCCAATAGATAAGACCATTTTACAATTTGGGCCCAAGTTAGAAGCAGAGCCTAAGGTGTAAATTATCGATAGTCCATATTTCGGAAACTATAAGAGATAATGCAATTTGGCAACCGGCAATGTAATTAGCATGCCGAATATTACTTGGAATGTGAATTGGAACGAAATCGCCAATAGATAAGACCATTTTACAATTTGGGCCCAAGTTAGAAGCAGAGCCTAAGGTGTAAATTATCGATAGTCCATATCTCGGAAACTATAAGAGATAATGCAATTTGGCAACCGGCAATGTAATTAGCATGCCGAATATTACTTGGAATGTGAATTGGAACGAAATCGCCAATAGATAAGACGATTTTACAATTTGGGCCCAAGTTAGAAGCAGAGCCTAAGGTGTAAATTATCGATAGTCCATATCTCGGAAACTATAAGAGATAATTCAATTTGGCAACCGGCAATGTAATTAGCATGCCGAATATTACTTGGAATGTTAATTGGAACGAAATCGCCAATAGATAAGACCATTTTACAATTTGGGCCCAAGTTAGAAGCAGAGCCTAAGGTGTAAATTATCGATAGTCCATATCTCGGAAACTATAAGAGATAATGCAATTTGGCAACCGGCAATGTAATTAGCATGCCGAATATTACTTGGAATGTGAATTGGAACGAAATCGCCAATAGATAAGACGATTTTACAATTTGGGCCCAAGTTAGAAGCAGAGCCTAAGGTGTAAATTATCGATAGTCCATATCTCGGAAACTATAAGAGATAATTCAATTTGGCAACCGGCAATGTAATTAGCATGCCGAATATTACTTGGAATGTGAATTGGAACGAAATCGCCAATAGATAAGACCATTTTACAATTTGGGCCCAAGTTAGAAGCAGAGCCTAAGGTGTAAATTATCGATAGTCCATATCTCGGAAACTATAAGAGATAATGCAATTTGGCAACCGGCAATGTAATTAGCATGCCGAATATTACTTGGAATGTGAATTGGAACGAAATCGCCAATAGATAAGACGATTTTACAATTTGGGCCCAAGTTAGAAGCAGAGCCTAAGGTGTAAATTATCGATAGTCCATATCTCGGAAACTATAAGAAATAATGCAATTTGGCAACCGGCAATGTAATTAGCATGCCGAATATTACTTGGAATGTGAATTGGAACGAAATCGCCAATAGATAAGACCATTTTACAATTTGGGCCCAAGTTAGAAGCAGAGCCTAAGGTGTAAATTATCGATAGTCCATATCTCGGAAACTATAAGAGATAATGCAATTTGGCAACCGGCAATGTAATTAGCATGCCGAATATTACTTGGAATGTGAATTGGAACGAAATCGCCAATAGGTAAGACCATTTTACAATTTGGGCCCAAGTTAGAAGCAGAGCCTAAGGTGTAAATTATCGATAGTCCATATCTCGGAAACTATAAGAGATAATTCAATTTGGCAACCGGCAATGTAATTAGCATGCCGGATATTACTTGGAATGTGAATTGGAACGAAATCGCCAATAGATAAGAACATTTTACAATTTGGGCCCAAGTTAGAAGCAGAGCCTAAGGTGTAAATTACCGATAGTCCATATCTCGGAAACTATAAGAGATAATGCAATTTGGCAACCGGCAATGTAATTAGAATGCCGAATATTACTTGGAATGTGAATTGGAACGAAAACGCCAATAGATAAGAATATTTTACAATTTGGGCCCAAGTTAGAAGCAGAGCCTAAGGTGTAAATTATCGATAGTCCATATCTCGGAAACTATAAGAGATAATGCAATTTGGCAACCGGCAATGTAATTAGCATGCCGAATATTACTTGGAATGTGAATTGGAACGAAATCGCCAATAGAGAAGACCATTTTACAATTTGGGCCCAAGTTAGAAGCAGAGCCTAAGGTGTAAATTATCGATAGTCCATATCTCGGAAACTATAAGAGATAATGCAATTTGGCAACCGGCAATGTAATTAGCATGCCGAATATTACTTGGAATGTGAATTGGAACGAAAACGCCAATAGATAAGACCATTTTACAATTTGGGCCCAAGTTAGAAGCAGAGCCTAAGGTGTAAATTATCGATAGTCCATATCTCGGAAACTATAAGAGATAATGCAATTTGGCAACCGGCAATGTAATTAGCATGCCGAATATTACTTGGAATGTGAATTGAAACGAAATCGCCAATAGATAAGACCATTTTACAATTTGGGCCCAAGTTAGAAGCAGAGCCTAAGGTGTAAATTATCGATAGTCCATATCTCGGAAACTATAAGAGATAATGCAATTTGGCAACCGGCAATGTAATTAGCATGCCGAATATTACTTGGAATGTGAATTGGAACGAAATCGCCAATAGATAAGACCATTTTACAATTTGGGCCCAAGTTAGAAGCAGAGCCTAAGGTGTAAATTATCGATAGTCCATATCTCGGAAACTATAAGAGATAATGCAATTTGGCAACCGGTAATGTAATTAGCATGCCGAATATTACTTGGAATGTGAATTGGAACGAAATCGCCAATAGATAAGACCATTTTGCAATTTGGGCCCAAGTTAGAAGCAGAGCCTAAGGTGTAAATTATCGATAGTCCATATCTCGGAAACTATAAGAGATAATGCAATTTGGCAACCGGCAATGTAATTAGCATGCCGAATATTACTTGGAATGTGAATTGGAACGAAATCGCCAATAGGTAAGACCATTTTACAATTTGGGCCCAAGTTAGAAGCAGAGCCTAAGGTGTAAATTATCGATAGTCCATATCTCGGAAATTATAAGAGATAATTCAATTTGGCAACCGGCAATGTAATTAGCATGCCGGATATTACTTGGAATGTGAATTGGAACGAAATCGCCAATAGATAAGAACATTTTACAATTTGGGCCCAAGTTAGAAGCAGAGCCTAAGGTGTAAATTACCGATAGTCCATATCTCGGAAACTATAAGAGATAATGCAATTTGGCAACAGGCAATGTAATTAGCATGCCGAATATTACTTGGAATGTGAATTGGAACGAAAACGCCAATAGATAAGACCATTTTACAATTTGGGCCCAAGTTAGAAGCAGAGCCTAAGGTGTAAATTATCGATAGTCCATATCTCGGAAACTATAAAAGATAATGCAATTTGGCAACCGGCAATGTAATTAGCATGCCGAATATTACTTGGAATGTGAATTGGAACGAAATCGCCAATAGAGAAGACCATTTTACAATTTGGGCCCAAGTTAGAAGCAGAGCCTAAGGTGTAAATTATCGATAGTCCATATCTCGGAAACTATAAGAGATAATGCAATTTGGCAACCGGCAATGTAATTAGCATGCCGAATATTACTTGGAATGTGAATTGGAACGAAATCGCCAATAGATAAGACCATTTTACAATTTGGGCCCAAGTTAGAAGCAGAGCCTAAGGTGTAAATTATCGATAGTCCATATCTCGGAAACTATAAGAGATAATGCAATTTGGTAACCGGCAATGTAATTAGCATGCCGAATATTACTTGGAATGTGAATTGGAACGAAATCGCCAATAGATAAGACCATTTTACAATTTGGGCCCAAGTTAGAAGCAGAGCCTAAGATGTAAATTATCGATAGTCCATATCTCGGAAACTATAAGAGATAATGCAATTTGGCGACCGGCAATGTAATTAGCATGCCGAATATTACTTGGAATGTGAATTGGAACGAAATCGCCAATAGATAAGACCATTTTACAATTTGGGCCCAAGTTAGAAGCAGAGCCTAAGGTGTAAATTATCGATAGTCCATATCTCGGAAACTATAAGAGATAATTCAATTTGGCAACCGGCAATGTAATTAGCATGCCGGATATTACTTGGAATGTGAATTGGAACGAAATCGCCAATAGATAAGACCATTTTACAATTTGGGCCCAAGTTAGAAGCAGAGCCTAAGGTGTAAATTATCGATAGTCCATATCTCGGAAACTATAAGAGATAATGCAATTTGGCAACCGGCAATGTAATTAGCATGCCGAATATTACTTGGAATGTGAATTGGAACGAAATCGCCAATAGATAAGACGATTTTACAATTTGTTCCCAAGTTAGAAGCACAGCCTAAGATGTAAATTATCGATAGTCCATATCTCGGAAACTATAAGAGATAATGCAATTTGGCAACCGGCAATGTAATTAGCATGCCGAATATTACTTGGAATGTGATTTGGAACGAAATCGCCAATAGATAAGACCATTTTACAATTTGGGCCCAAGTTAGAAGCAGAGCCTAAGGTGTAAATTATCGATAGTCCATATCTCGGAAACTATAAGAGATAATGCAATTTGGCAACCGGCAATGTAATTAGCATGCCGAATATTACTTGGAATGTGAATTGGAACGAAATCGCCAATAGATAAGACCATTTTACAATTTGGGCCCAAGTTAGAAGCAGAGCCTAAGGTGTAAATTATCGATAGTCCATATCTCGGAAACTATAAGAGATAATGCAATTTGGCAACCGGCAATGTAATTAGCATGCCGAATATTAATTGGAATGTGAATTGGAACGAAATCGCCAATAGGTAAGACCATTTTACAATTTGGGCCCAAGTTAGAAGCAGAGCCTAAGGTGTAAATTATCGATAGTCCATATCTCGGAAACTATAAGAGATAATGCAATTTGGCAACCGGCAATGTAATTAGCATGCCGAATATTACTAGGAATGTGAATTGGAACGAAATCGCCAATAGGTAAGACCATTTTACAATTTGGGCCCAAGTTAGAAGCAGAGCCTAAGGTGTAAATTATCGATAGTCCATATCTCGGAAACTATAAGAGATAATTCAATTTGGCAACCGGCAATGTAATTAGCATGCCGAATATTACTTGGAGAGTGAATTGGAACGAAATCGTCAATAGATAAGACCATTTTACAATTTGGGCCCAAGTTAGAAGCAGAGCCTAAGGTGTAAATTATCGATAGTCCATATCTCGGAAACTATAAGAGATAATGCAATTTGGCAACCGGCAATGTAATTAGCATGCCGAATATTACTTATAATGTGAATTGGAACGAAATCGCCAATAGAGAAGACCATTTTACAATTTGGGCCCAAGTTAGAAGCAGAGCCTAAGGTGTAAATTATCGATAGTCCATATCTCGGAAACTATAAGAGATAATGCAATTTCGCAACCGGCAATGAAATTAGCATGCCGAATATCACTTGGAATGTGAATTGGGACGAAATCGCCAATAGATAAGACCATTTTACAATTTGGGCCCAAGTTAGAAGCAGAGCCTAAGGTGTAAATTATCGATAGTCCATATCTCGGAAACTATAAGAGATAATGCAATTTGGCAACCGGCAATGTAATTAGCATGCCGAATATTACTTGGAATGTGAATTGGAACGAAATCGCCAATAGATAAGACCATTTTACAATTTGGGCCCAAGTTAGAAGCTGAGCCTAAGGTGTAAATTATTGATAGTCCATATCTCAGAAACTATAAGAGATAATGCAATTTCGCAACCGGCAATGTAATTAGCATGCCGAATATCACTTGGAATGTGAATTGGGACGAAATCGCCAATAGATAAGACCATTTTACAATTTGGGCCCAAGTTAGAAGCAGAGCCTAAGGTGTAAATTATCGATAGTCCATATCTCGGAAACTATAAGAGATAATGCAATTTGGCAACCGGCAATGTAATTAGCATGCCGAATATTACTTGGAATGTGAATTGGAACGAAATCGCCAATAGATAAGACCATTTTACAATTTGGGCCCAAGTTAGAAGCAGAGCCTAAGGTGTAAATTATCGATAGTCCATATCTCGGAAACTATAAGAGATAATGCAATTTGGCAACCGGCAATGTAATTAGCATGCCGAATATTACTTGGAATGTGAATTGGAACGAAATCGCCAATAGGTAAGACCATTTTACAATTTGGGCCCAAGTTAGAAGCAGAGCCTAAGGTGTAAATTATCGATAGTCCATATCTCGGAAACTATAAGAGATAATTCAATTTGGCAACCGGCAATGTAATTAGCATGCCGAATATTACTTGGAATGTGAATTGGAACGAAATCGCCAATAGATAAGACCATTTTACAATTTGGGCCCAAGTTAGAAGCAGAGCCTAAGGTGTAAATTATCGATAGTCCATATCTCGGAAACTATAAGAGATAATGCAATTTGGCAACCGGCAATGTAATTAGCATGCCGAATATTACTTGGAATGTGAATTGGAACGAAATCGCCAATAGATAAAACGATTTTACAATTTGGGCCCAAGTTAGAAGCAGAGCCTAAGGTGTAAATTATCGATAGTCCATATCTCGGAAACTATAAGAGATAATTCAATTTGGCAACCGGCAATGTAATTAGCATGCCGGATATTACTTGGAATGTGAATTGGAACGAAATCGCCAATAGATAAGACCATTTTACAATTTGGGCCCAAGTTAGAAGCAGAGCCTAAGGTGTAAATTATCGATAGTCCATATCTCGGAAACTATAAGAGATAATGCAATTTGGCAACCGGCAATGTAATTAGCATGCCGAATATTACTTGGAATGTGAATTGGAACGAAAACGCCAATAGATAAGACCATTTTACAATTTGGGCCCAAGTTAGAAGCAGAGCCTAAGGTGTAAATTATCGATAGTCCATATCTCGGAAACTATAAGAGATAATGCAATTTGGCAACCGGCAATGTAATTAGCATGCCGAATATTACTTGGAATGTGAATTGGAACGAAATCGCCAATAGATAAGACGATTTTACAATTTGTTCCCAAGTTAGAAGCACAGCCTAAGATGTAAATTATCGATAGTCCATATCTCGGAAACTATAAGAGATAATGCAATTTGGCAACCGGCAATGTAATTAGCATGCCGAATATTACTTGGAATGTGATTTGGAACGAAATCGCCAATAGATAAGACCATTTTACAATTTGGGCCCAAGTTAGAAGCAGAGCCTAAGGTGTAAATTATCGATAGTCCATATCTCGGAAACTATAAGAGATAATGCAATTTGGCAACCGGCAATGTAATTAGCATGCCGAATATTACTTGGAATGTGAATTGGAACGAAATCGCCAATAGATAAGACCATTTTACAATTTGGGCCCAAGTTAGAAGCAGAGCCTAAGGTTTAAATTATAGATAGTCCATATCTCGGAAACTATAAGAGATAATGCAATTTCGCAACCGGCAATGTAATTAGCATGCCGAATATCACTTGGAATGTGAATTGGGACGAAATCGCCAATAGATAAGACCATTTTACAATTTGGGCCCAAGTTAGAAGCAGAGCCTAAGGTGTAAATTATCGATAGTCCATATCTCGGAAACTATAATAGATAATGCAATTTGGCAACCGGCAATGTAATTAGCATGCCGAATATTACTTGGAATGTGAATTGGAACGAAATCGCCAATAGATAAGACCATTTTACAATTTGGGCCCAAGTTAGAAGCAGAGCCTAAGATGTAAATTATCGATAGTCCATATCTCGGAAACTATAAGAGATAATGCAATTTGGCGACCGGCAATGTAATTAGCATGCCGAATATTACTTGGAATGTGAATTGGAACGAAATCGCCAATAGATAAGACCATTTTACAATTTGGGCCCAAGTTAGAAGCAGAGCCTAAGGTGTAAATTATCGATAGTCCATATCTCGGAAACTATAAGAGATAATTCAATTTGGCAACCGGCAATGTAATTAGCATGCCGGATATTACTTGGAATGTGAATTGGAACGAAATCGCCAATAGATAAGACCATTTTACAATTTGGGCCCAAGTTAGAAGCAGAGCCTAAGGTGTAAATTATCGATAGTCCATATCTCGGAAACTATAAGAGATAATGCAATTTGGCAACCGGCAATGTAATTAGCATGCCGAATATTACTTGGAATGTGAATTGGAACGAAATCGCCAATAGATAAGACGATTTTACAATTTGTTCCCAAGTTAGAAGCACAGCCTAAGATGTAAATTATCGATAGTCCATATCTCGGAAACTATAAGAGATAATGCAATTTGGCAACCGGCAATGTAATTAGCATGCCGAATATTACTTGGAATGTGATTTGGAACGAAATCGCCAATAGATAAGACCATTTTACAATTTGGGCCCAAGTTAGAAGCAGAGCCTAAGGTGTAAATTATCGATAGTCCATATCTCGGAAACTATAAGAGATAATGCAATTTGGCAACCGGCAATGTAATTAGCATGCCGAATATTACTTGGAATGTGAATTGGAACGAAATCGCCAATAGATAAGACCATTTTACAATTTGGGCCCAAGTTAGAAGCAGAGCCTAAGGTGTAAATTATCGATAGTCCATATCTCGGAAACTATAAGAGATAATGCAATTTGGCAACCGGCAATGTAATTAGCATGCCGAATATTAATTGGAATGTGAATTGGAACGAAATCGCCAATAGGTAAGACCATTTTACAATTTGGGCCCAAGTTAGAAGCAGAGCCTAAGGTGTAAATTATCGATAGTCCATATCTCGGAAACTATAAGAGATAATGCAATTTGGCAACCGGCAATGTAATTAGCATGCCGAATATTACTAGGAATGTGAATTGGAACGAAATCGCCAATAGGTAAGACCATTTTACAATTTGGGCCCAAGTTAGAAGCAGAGCCTAAGGTGTAAATTATCGATAGTCCATATCTCGGAAACTATAAGAGATAATTCAATTTGGCAACCGGCAATGTAATTAGCATGCCGAATATTACTTGGAAAGTGAATTGGAACGAAATCGTCAATAGATAAGACCATTTTACAATTTGGGCCCAAGTTAGAAGCAGAGCCTAAGGTGTAAATTATCGATAGTCCATATCTCGGAAACTATAAGAGATAATGCAATTTGGCAACCGGCAATGTAATTAGCATGCCGAATATTACTTATAATGTGAATTGGAACGAAATCGCCAATAGAGAAGACCATTTTACAATTTGGGCCCAAGTTAGAAGCAGAGCCTAAGGTGTAAATTATCGATAGTCCATATCTCGGAAACTATAAGAGATAATGCAATTTCGCAACCGGCAATGAAATTAGCATGCCGAATATCACTTGGAATGTGAATTGGGACGAAATCGCCAATAGATAAGACCATTTTACAATTTGGGCCCAAGTTAGAAGCAGAGCCTAAGGTGTAAATTATCGATAGTCCATATCTCGGAAACTATAAGAGATAATGCAATTTGGCAACCGGCAATGTAATTAGCATGCCGAATATTACTTGGAATGTGAATTGGAACGAAATCGCCAATAGATAAGACCATTTTACAATTTGGGCCCAAGTTAGAAGCTGAGCCTAAGGTGTAAATTATTGATAGTCCATATCTCAGAAACTATAAGAGATAATGCAATTTCGCAACCGGCAATGTAATTAGCATGCCGAATATCACTTGGAATGTGAATTGGGACGAAATCGCCAATAGATAAGACCATTTTACAATTTGGGCCCAAGTTAGAAGCAGAGCCTAAGGTGTAAATTATCGATAGTCCATATCTCGGAAACTATAAGAGATAATGCAATTTGGCAACCGGCAATGTAATTAGCATGCCGAATATTACTTGGAATGTGAATTGGAACGAAATCGCCAATAGATAAGACCATTTTACAATTTGGGCCCAAGTTAGAAGCAGAGCCTAAGGTGTAAATTATCGATAGTCCATATCTCGGAAACTATAAGAGATAATGCAATTTGGCAACCGGCAATGTAATTAGCATGCCGAATATTACTTGGAATGTGAATTGGAACGAAATCGCCAATAGGTAAGACCATTTTACAATTTGGGCCCAAGTTAGAAGCAGAGCCTAAGGTGTAAATTATCGATAGTCCATATCTCGGAAACTATAAGAGATAATTCAATTTGGCAACCGGCAATGTAATTAGCATGCCGAATATTACTTGGAATGTGAATTGGAACGAAATCGCCAATAGATAAGACCATTTTACAATTTGGGCCCAAGTTAGAAGCAGAGCCTAAGGTGTAAATTATCGATAGTCCATATCTCGGAAACTATAAGAGATAATGCAATTTGGCAACCGGCAATGTAATTAGCATGCCGAATATTACTTGGAATGTGAATTGGAACGAAATCGCCAATAGATAAAACGATTTTACAATTTGGGCCCAAGTTAGAAGCAGAGCCTAAGGTGTAAATTATCGATAGTCCATATCTCGGAAACTATAAGAGATAATTCAATTTGGCAACCGGCAATGTAATTAGCATGCCGGATATTACTTGGAATGTGAATTGGAACGAAATCGCCAATAGATAAGACCATTTTACAATTTGGGCCCAAGTTAGAAGCAGAGCCTAAGGTGTAAATTATCGATAGTCCATATCTCGGAAACTATAAGAGATAATGCAATTTGGCAACCGGCAATGTAATTAGCATGCCGAATATTACTTGGAATGTGAATTGGAACGAAAACGCCAATAGATAAGACCATTTTACAATTTGGGCCCAAGTTAGAAGCAGAGCCTAAGGTGTAAATTATCGATAGTCCATATCTCGGAAACTATAAGAGATAATGCAATTTGGCAACCGGCAATGTAATTAGCATGCCGAATATTACTTGGAATGTGAATTGGAACGAAATCGCCAATAGATAAGACGATTTTACAATTTGTTCCCAAGTTAGAAGCACAGCCTAAGATGTAAATTATCGATAGTCCATATCTCGGAAACTATAAGAGATAATGCAATTTGGCAACCGGCAATGTAATTAGCATGCCGAATATTACTTGGAATGTGATTTGGAACGAAATCGCCAATAGATAAGACCATTTTACAATTTGGGCCCAAGTTAGAAGCAGAGCCTAAGGTGTAAATTATCGATAGTCCATATCTCGGAAACTATAAGAGATAATGCAATTTGGCAACCGGCAATGTAATTAGCATGCCGAATATTACTTGGAATGTGAATTGGAACGAAATCGCCAATAGATAAGACCATTTTACAATTTGGGCCCAAGTTAGAAGCAGAGCCTAAGGTGTAAATTATCGATAGTCCATATCTCGGAAACTATAAGAGATAATGCAATTTGGCAACCGGCAATGTAATTAGCATGCCGAATATTAATTGGAATGTGAATTGGAACGAAATCGCCAATAGGTAAGACCATTTTACAATTTGGGCCCAAGTTAGAAGCAGAGCCTAAGGTGTAAATTATCGATAGTCCATATCTCGGAAACTATAAGAGATAATGCAATTTGGCAACCGGCAATGTAATTAGCATGCCGAATATTACTTGGAATGTGAATTGGAACGAAATCGCCAATAGGTAAGACCATTTTACAATTTGGGCCCAAGTTAGAAGCAGAGCCTAAGGTGTAAATTATCGATAGTCCATATCTCGGAAACTATAAGAGATAATTCAATTTGGCAACCGGCAATGTAATTAGCATGCCGAATATTACTTGGAAAGTGAATTGGAACGAAATCGTCAATAGATAAGACCATTTTACAATTTGGGCCCAAGTTAGAAGCAGAGCCTAAGGTGTAAATTATCGATAGTCCATATCTCGGAAACTATAAGAGATAATGCAATTTGGCAACCGGCAATGTAATTAGCATGCCGAATATTACTTATAATGTGAATTGGAACGAAATCGCCAATAGAGAAGACCATTTTACAATTTGGGCCCAAGTTAGAAGCAGAGCCTAAGGTGTAAATTATCGATAGTCCATATCTCGGAAACTATAAGAGATAAAGCAATTTCGCAACCGGCAATGAAATTAGCATGCCGAATATCACTTGGAATGTGAATTGGGACGAAATCGCCAATAGATAAGACCATTTTACAATTTGGGCCCAAGTTAGAAGCAGAGCCTAAGGTGTAAATTATCGATAGTCCATATCTCGGAAACTATAAGAGATAATGCAATTTGGCAACCGGCAATGTAATTAGCATGCCGAATATTACTTGGAATGTGAA
Source organism: Rhynchophorus ferrugineus (assembly GCF_030347505.1). NCBI lineage: Eukaryota > Metazoa > Arthropoda > Insecta > Coleoptera > Curculionidae > Rhynchophorus > Rhynchophorus ferrugineus. The sequence continues at coordinate 123,673 of NW_027472902.1, forward strand.
TTGGAACGAAATCGCCAATAGATAAGACCATTTTACAATTTGGGCCCAAGTTAGAAGCTGAGCCTAAGGTGTAAATTATTGATAGTCCATATCTCAGAAACTATAAGAGATAATGCAATTTCGCAACCGGCAATGTAATTAGCATGCCGAATATCACTTGGAATGTGAATTGGGACGAAATCGCCAATAGATAAGACCATTTTACAATTTGGGCCCAAGTTAGAAGCAGAGCCTAAGGTGTAAATTATCGATAGTCCATATCTCGGAAACTATAAGAGATAATGCAATTTGGCAACCGGCAATGTAATTAGCATGCCGAATATTACTTGGAATGTGAATTGGAACGAAATCGCCAATAGATAAGACCATTTTACAATTTGGGCCCAAGTTAGAAGCAGAGCCTAAGGTGTAAATTATCGATAGTCCATATCTCGGAAACTATAAGAGATAATGCAATTTGGCAACCGGCAATGTAATTAGCATGCCGAATATTACTTGGAATGTGAATTGGAACGAAATCGCCAATAGGTAAGACCATTTTACAATTTGGGCCCAAGTTAGAAGCAGAGCCTAAGGTGTAAATTATCGATAGTCCATATCTCGGAAACTATAAGAGATAATTCAATTTGGCAACCGGCAATGTAATTAGCATGCCGAATATTACTTGGAATGTGAATTGGAACGAAATCGCCAATAGATAAGACCATTTTACAATTTGGGCCCAAGTTAGAAGCAGAGCCTAAGGTGTAAATTATCGATAGTCCATATCTCGGAAACTATAAGAGATAATGCAATTTGGCAACCGGCAATGTAATTAGCATGCCGAATATTACTTGGAATGTGAATTGGAACGAAATCGCCAATAGATAAAACGATTTTACAATTTGGGCCCAAGTTAGAAGCAGAGCCTAAGGTGTAAATTATCGATAGTCCATATCTCGGAAACTATAAGAGATAATTCAATTTGGCAACCGGCAATGTAATTAGCATGCCGGATATTACTTGGAATGTGAATTGGAACGAAATCGCCAATAGATAAGACCATTTTACAATTTGGGCCCAAGTTAGAAGCAGAGCCTAAGGTGTAAATTATCGATAGTCCATATCTCGGAAACTATAAGAGATAATGCAATTTGGCAACCGGCAATGTAATTAGCATGCCGAATATTACTTGGAATGTGAATTGGAACGAAAACGCCAATAGATAAGACCATTTTACAATTTGGGCCCAAGTTAGAAGCAGAGCCTAAGGTGTAAATTATCGATAGTCCATATCTCGGAAACTACAAGAGATAATGCAATTTGGCAACCGGCAATGTAATTAGCATGCCGAATATTACTTGGAATGTGAATTGGAACGAAATCGCCAATAGATAAGACCATTTTACAATTTGGGCCCAAGTTAGAAGCAGAGCCTAAGGTGTAAATTATTGATAGTCCATATCTCGGAAACTATAAGAGATAATGCAATTTGGCAACCGGCAATGTAATTAGCATGCCGAATATTACTTGGAATGTGAATTGGAACGAAATCGCCAATAGATAAGACCATTTTACAATTTGGGCCCAAGTTAGAAGCAGAGCCTAAGGTGTAAATTATCGATAGTCCATATTTCGGAAACTATAAGAGATAATGCAATTTGGCAACCGGCAATGTAATTAGCATGCCGAATATTACTTGGAATGTGAATTGGAACGAAATCGCCAATAGATAAGACCATTTTACAATTTGGGCCCAAGTTAGAAGCAGAGCCTAAGGTGTAAATTATCGATAGTCCATATCTCGGAAACTATAAGAGATAATGCAATTTGGCAACCGGCAATGTAATTAGCATGCCGAATATTACTTGGAATGTGAATTGGAACGAAATCGCCAATAGATAAGACGATTTTACAATTTGGGCCCAAGTTAGAAGCAGAGCCTAAGGTGTAAATTATCGATAGTCCATATCTCGGAAACTATAAGAGATAATTCAATTTGGCAACCGGCAATGTAATTAGCATGCCGAATATTACTTGGAATGTTAATTGGAACGAAATCGCCAATAGATAAGACCATTTTACAATTTGGGCCCAAGTTAGAAGCAGAGCCTAAGGTGTAAATTATCGATAGTCCATATCTCGGAAACTATAAGAGATAATGCAATTTGGCAACCGGCAATGTAATTAGCATGCCGAATATTACTTGGAATGTGAATTGGAACGAAATCGCCAATAGATAAGACGATTTTACAATTTGGGCCCAAGTTAGAAGCAGAGCCTAAGGTGTAAATTATCGATAGTCCATATCTCGGAAACTATAAGAGATAATTCAATTTGGCAACCGGCAATGTAATTAGCATGCCGAATATTACTTGGAATGTGAATTGGAACGAAATCGCCAATAGATAAGACCATTTTACAATTTGGGCCCAAGTTAGAAGCAGAGCCTAAGGTGTAAATTATCGATAGTCCATATCTCGGAAACTATAAGAGATAATGCAATTTGGCAACCGGCAATGTAATTAGCATGCCGAATATTACTTGGAATGTGAATTGGAACGAAATCGCCAATAGATAAGACGATTTTACAATTTGGGCCCAAGTTAGAAGCAGAGCCTAAGGTGTAAATTATCGATAGTCCATATCTCGGAAACTATAAGAAATAATGCAATTTGGCAACCGGCAATGTAATTAGCATGCCGAATATTACTTGGAATGTGAATTGGAACGAAATCGCCAATAGATAAGACCATTTTACAATTTGGGCCCAAGTTAGAAGCAGAGCCTAAGGTGTAAATTATCGATAGTCCATATCTCGGAAACTATAAGAGATAATGCAATTTGGCAACCGGCAATGTAATTAGTATGCCGAATATTACTTGGAATGTGAATTGGAACGAAATCGCCAATAGGTAAGACCATTTTACAATTTGGGCCCAAGTTAGAAGCAGAGCCTAAGGTGTAAATTATCGATAGTCCATATCTCGGAAACTATAAGAGATAATTCAATTTGGCAACCGGCAATGTAATTAGCATGCCGGATATTACTTGGAATGTGAATTGGAACGAAATCGCCAATAGATAAGACCATTTTACAATTTGTTCCCAAGTTAGAAGCAGAGCCTAAGGTGTAAATTACCGATAGTCCATATCTCGGAAACTATAAGAGATAATGCAATTTGGCAACCGGCAATGTAATTAGAATGCCGAATATTACTTGGAATGTGAATTGGAACGAAAACGCCAATAGATAAGAATATTTTACAATTTGGGCCCAAGTTAGAAGCAGAGCCTAAGGTGTAAATTATCGATAGTCCATATCTCGGAAACTATAAGAGATAATGCAATTTGGCAACCGGCAATGTAATTAGCATGCCGAATATTACTTGGAATGTGAATTGGAACGAAATCGCCAATAGAGAAGACCATTTTACAATTTGGGCCCAAGTTAGAAGCAGAGCCTAAGGTGTAAATTATCGATAGTCCATATCTCGGAAACTATAAGAGATAATGCAATTTGGCAACCGGCAATGTAATTAGCATGCCGAATATTACTTGGAATGTGAATTGGAACGAAATCGCCAATAGATAAGACCATTTTACAATTTGGGCCCAAGTTAGAAGCAGAGCCTAAGGTGTAAATTATCGATAGTCCATATCTCGGAAACTATAAGAGATAATGCAATTTGGCAACCGGCAATGTAATTAGCATGCCGAATATTACTTGGAATGTGAATTGGAACGAAATCGCCAATAGGTAAGACCATTTTACAATTTGGGCCCAAGTTAGAAGCAGAGCCTAAGGTGTAAATTATCGATAGTCCATATCTCGGAAACTATAAGAGATAATTCAATTTGGCAACCGGCAATGTAATTAGCATGCCGAATATTACTTGGAATGTGAATTGGAACGAAATCGCCAATAGATAAGACCATTTTACAATTTGGGCCCAAGTTAGAAGCAGAGCCTAAGGTGTAAATTATCGATAGTCCATATCTCGGAAACTATAAGAGATAATGCAATTTGGCAACCGGCAATGTAATTAGCATGCCGAATATTACTTGGAATGTGAATTGGAACGAAATCGCCAATAGATAAAACGATTTTACAATTTGGGCCCAAGTTAGAAGCAGAGCCTAAGGTGTAAATTATCGATAGTCCATATCTCGGAAACTATAAGAGATAATTCAATTTGGCAACCGGCAATGTAATTAGCATGCCGGATATTACTTGGAATGTGAATTGGAACGAAATCGCCAATAGATAAGACCATTTTACAATTTGGGCCCAAGTTAGAAGCAGAGCCTAAGGTGTAAATTATCGATAGTCCATATCTCGGAAACTATAAGAGATAATGCAATTTGGCAACCGGCAATGTAATTAGCATGCCGAATATTACTTGGAATGTGAATTGGAACGAAAACGCCAATAGATAAGACCATTTTACAATTTGGGCCCAAGTTAGAAGCAGAGCCTAAGGTGTAAATTATCGATAGTCCATATCTCGGAAACTATAAGAGATAATGCAATTTGGCAACCGGCAATGTAATTAGCATGCCGAATATTACTTGGAATGTGAATTGGAACGAAATCGCCAATAGATAAGACCATTTTACAATTTGGGCCCAAGTTAGAAGCAGAGCCTAAGGTGTAAATTATTGATAGTCCATATCTCGGAAACTATAAGAGATAATGCAATTTGGCAACCGGCAATGTAATTAGCATGCCGAATATTACTTGGAATGTGAATTGGAACGAAATCGCCAATAGATAAGACCATTTTACAATTTGGGCCCAAGTTAGAAGCAGAGCCTAAGGTGTAAATTATCGATAGTCCATATTTCGGAAACTATAAGAGATAATGCAATTTGGCAACCGGCAATGTAATTAGCATGCCGAATATTACTTGGAATGTGAATTGGAACGAAATCGCCAATAGATAAGACCATTTTACAATTTGGGCCCAAGTTAGAAGCAGAGCCTAAGGTGTAAATTATCGATAGTCCATATCTCGGAAACTATAAGAGATAATGCAATTTGGCAACCGGCAATGTAATTAGCATGCCGAATATTACTTGGAATGTGAATTGGAACGAAATCGCCAATAGATAAGACGATTTTACAATTTGGGCCCAAGTTAGAAGCAGAGCCTAAGGTGTAAATTATCGATAGTCCATATCTCGGAAACTATAAGAGATAATTCAATTTGGCAACCGGCAATGTAATTAGCATGCCGAATATTACTTGGAATGTTAATTGGAACGAAATCGCCAATAGATAAGACCATTTTACAATTTGGGCCCAAGTTAGAAGCAGAGCCTAAGGTGTAAATTATCGATAGTCCATATCTCGGAAACTATAAGAGATAATGCAATTTGGCAACCGGCAATGTAATTAGCATGCCGAATATTACTTGGAATGTGAATTGGAACGAAATCGCCAATAGATAAGACGATTTTACAATTTGGGCCCAAGTTAGAAGCAGAGCCTAAGGTGTAAATTATCGATAGTCCATATCTCGGAAACTATAAGAGATAATTCAATTTGGCAACCGGCAATGTAATTAGCATGCCGAATATTACTTGGAATGTGAATTGGAACGAAATCGCCAATAGATAAGACCATTTTACAATTTGGGCCCAAGTTAGAAGCAGAGCCTAAGGTGTAAATTATCGATAGTCCATATCTCGGAAACTATAAGAGATAATGCAATTTGGCAACCGGCAATGTAATTAGCATGCCGAATATTACTTGGAATGTGAATTGGAACGAAATCGCCAATAGATAAGACGATTTTACAATTTGGGCCCAAGTTAGAAGCAGAGCCTAAGGTGTAAATTATCGATAGTCCATATCTCGGAAACTATAAGAAATAATGCAATTTGGCAACCGGCAATGTAATTAGCATGCCGAATATTACTTGGAATGTGAATTGGAACGAAATCGCCAATAGATAAGACCATTTTACAATTTGGGCCCAAGTTAGAAGCAGAGCCTAAGGTGTAAATTATCGATAGTCCATATCTCGGAAACTATAAGAGATAATGCAATTTGGCAACCGGCAATGTAATTAGTATGCCGAATATTACTTGGAATGTGAATTGGAACGAAATCGCCAATAGGTAAGACCATTTTACAATTTGGGCCCAAGTTAGAAGCAGAGCCTAAGGTGTAAATTATCGATAGTCCATATCTCGGAAACTATAAGAGATAATTCAATTTGGCAACCGGCAATGTAATTAGCATGCCGGATATTACTTGGAATGTGAATTGGAACGAAATCGCCAATAGATAAGAACATTTTACAATTTGGGCCCAAGTTAGAAGCAGAGCCTAAGGTGTAAATTACCGATAGTCCATATCTCGGAAACTATAAGAGATAATGCAATTTGGCAACCGGCAATGTAATTAGAATGCCGAATATTACTTGGAATGTGAATTGGAACGAAAACGCCAATAGATAAGAATATTTTACAATTTGGGCCCAAGTTAGAAGCAGAGCCTAAGGTGTAAATTATCGATAGTCCATATCTCGGAAACTATAAGAGATAATGCAATTTGGCAACCGGCAATGTAATTAGCATGCCGAATATTACTTGGAATGTGAATTGGAACGAAATCGCCAATAGAGAAGACCATTTTACAATTTGGGCCCAAGTTAGAAGCAGAGCCTAAGGTGTAAATTATCGATAGTCCATATCTCGGAAACTATAAGAGATAATGCAATTTGGCAACCGGCAATGTAATTAGCATGCCGAATATTACTTGGAATGTGAATTGGAACGAAAACGCCAATAGATAAGACCATTTTACAATTTGGGCCCAAGTTAGAAGCAGAGCCTAAGGTGTAAATTATCGATAGTCCATATCTCGGAAACTATAAGAGATAATGCAATTTGGCAACCGGCAATGTAATTAGCATGCCGAATATTACTTGGAATGTGAATTGAAACGAAATCGCCAATAGATAAGACCATTTTACAATTTGGGCCCAAGTTAGAAGCAGAGCCTAAGGTGTAAATTATCGATAGTCCATATCTCGGAAACTATAAGAGATAATGCAATTTGGCAACCGGCAATGTAATTAGCATGCCGAATATTACTTGGAATGTGAATTGGAACGAAATCGCCAATAGATAAGACCATTTTACAATTTGGGCCCAAGTTAGAAGCAGAGCCTAAGGTGTAAATTATCGATAGTCCATATCTCGGAAACTATAAGAGATAATGCAATTTGGCAACCGGCAATGTAATTAGCATGCCGAATATTACTTGGAATGTGAATTGGAACGAAATCGCCAATAGATAAGACCATTTTACAATTTGGGCCCAAGTTAGAAGCAGAGCCTAAGGTGTAAATTATCGATAGTCCATATCTCGGAAACTATAAGAGATAATGCAATTTGGCAACCGGCAATGTAATTAGCATGCCGAATATTACTTGGAATGTGAATTGGAACGAAATCGCCAATAGGTAAGACCATTTTACAATTTGGGCCCAAGTTAGAAGCAGAGCCTAAGGTGTAAATTATCGATAGTCCATATCTCGGAAATTATAAGAGATAATTCAATTTGGCAACCGGCAATGTAATTAGCATGCCGGATATTACTTGGAATGTGAATTGGAACGAAATCGCCAATAGATAAGAACATTTTACAATTTGGGCCCAAGTTAGAAGCAGAGCCTAAGGTGTAAATTACCGATAGTCCATATCTCGGAAACTATAAGAGATAATGCAATTTGGCAACAGGCAATGTAATTAGCATGCCGAATATTACTTGGAATGTGAATTGGAACGAAAACGCCAATAGATAAGACCATTTTACAATTTGGGCCCAAGTTAGAAGCAGAGCCTAAGGTGTAAATTATCGATAGTCCATATCTCGGAAACTATAAGAGATAATGCAATTTGGCAACCGGCAATGTAATTAGCATGCCGAATATTACTTGGAATGTGAATTGGAACGAAATCGCCAATAGATAAGACCATTTTACAATTTGGGCCCAAGTTAGAAGCAGAGCCTAAGGTGTAAATTATCGATAGTCCATATCTCGGAAACTATAAGAGATAATGCAATTTGGTAACCGGCAATGTAATTAGCATGCCGAATATTACTTGGAATGTGAATTGGAACGAAATCGCCAATAGATAAGACCATTTTACAATTTGGGCCCAAGTTAGAAGCAGAGCCTAAGGTGTAAATTATAGATAGTCCATATCTCGGAAACTATAAGAGATAATGCAATTTCGCAACCGGCAATGTAATTAGCATGCCGAATATCACTTGGAATGTGAATTGGGACGAAATCGCCAATAGATAAGACCATTTTACAATTTGGGCCCAAGTTAGAAGCAGAGCCTAAGGTGTAAATTATCGATAGTCCATATCTCGGAAACTATAATAGATAATGCAATTTGGCAACCGGCAATGTAATTAGCATGCCGAATATTACTTGGAATGTGAATTGGAACGAAATCGCCAATAGATAAGACCATTTTACAATTTGGGCCCAAGTTAGAAGCAGAGCCTAAGATGTAAATTATCGATAGTCCATATCTCGGAAACTATAAGAGATAATGCAATTTGGCAACCGGCAATGTAATTAGCATGCCGAATATTACTTGGAATGTGAATTGGAACGAAATCGCCAATAGATAAGACCATTTTACAATTTGGGCCCAAGTTAGAAGCAGAGCCTAAGGTGTAAATTATCGATAGTCCATATCTCGGAAACTATAAGAGATAATTCAATTTGGCAACCGGCAATGTAATTAGCATGCCGGATATTACTTGGAATGTGAATTGGAACGAAATCGCCAATAGATAAGACCATTTTACAATTTGGGCCCAAGTTAGAAGCAGAGCCTAAGGTGTAAATTATCGATAGTCCATATCTCGGAAACTATAAGAGATAATGCAATTTGGCAACCGGCAATGTAATTAGCATGCCGAATATTACTTGGAATGTGAATTGGAACGAAATCGCCAATAGATAAGACGATTTTACAATTTGTTCCCAAGTTAGAAGCACAGCCTAAGATGTAAATTATCGATAGTCCATATCTCGGAAACTATAAGAGATAATGCAATTTGGCAACCGGCAATGTAATTAGCATGCCGAATATTACTTGAAATGTGATTTGGAACGAAATCGCCAATAGATAAGACCATTTTACAATTTGGGCCCAAGTTAGAAGCAGAGCCTAAGGTGTAAATTATCGATAGTCCATATCTCGGAAACTATAAGAGATAATGCAATTTGGCAACCGGCAATGTAATTAGCATGCCGAATATTACTTGGAATGTGAATTGGAACGAAATCGCCAATAGATAAGACCATTTTACAATTTGGGCCCAAGTTAGAAGCAGAGCCTAAGGTGTAAATTATCGATAGTCCATATCTCGGAAACTATAAGAGATAATGCAATTTGGCAACCGGCAATGTAATTAGCATGCCGAATATTAATTGGAATGTGAATTGGAACGAAATCGCCAATAGGTAAGACCATTTTACAATTTGGGCCCAAGTTAGAAGCAGAGCCTAAGGTGTAAATTATCGATAGTCCATATCTCGGAAACTATAAGAGATAATGCAATTTGGCAACCGGCAATGTAATTAGCATGCCGAATATTACTTGGAATGTGAATTGGAACGAAATCGCCAATAGGTAAGACCATTTTACAATTTGGGCCCAAGTTAGAAGCAGAGCCTAAGGTGTAAATTATCGATAGTCCATATCTCGGAAACTATAAGAGATAATTCAATTTGGCAACCGGCAATGTAATTAGCATGCCGAATATTACTTGGAAAGTGAATTGGAACGAAATCGTCAATAGATAAGACCATTTTACAATTTGGGCCCAAGTTAGAAGCAGAGCCTAAGGTGTAAATTATCGATAGTCCATATCTCGGAAACTATAAGAGATAATGCAATTTGGCAACCGGCAATGTAATTAGCATGCCGAATATTACTTGGAATGTGAATTGGAACGAAATCGCCAATAGATAAGACCATTTTACAATTTGGGCCCAAGTTAGAAGCAGAGCCTAAGGTGTAAATTATCGATAGTCCATATCTCGGAAACTATAAGAGATAATGCAATTTGGCAACCGGCAATGTAATTAGCATGCCGAATATTAATTGGAATGTGAATTGGAACGAAATCGCCAATAGATAAGGCCATTTTACAATTTGGGCCCAAGTTAGAAGCAGAGCCTAAGGTGTAAATTATCGATAGTCCATATCTCGGAAACTATAAGAGATAATGCAATTTGGCAACCGGCAATGTAATTAGCATGCCGAATATTATTTGGAATGTGAATTGGAACGAAATCGCCAATAGGTAAGACCATTTTACAATTTGGGCCCAAGTTAGAAGCAGAGCCTAAGGTGTAAATTATCGATAGTCCATATCTCGGAAACTATAAGAGATAATTCAATTTGGCAACCGGCAATGTAATTAGCATGCCGAATATTACTTGGAACGTGAATTGGAACGAAATTGCCAATAGATAAGACCATTTTACAATTTGGGCCCAAGTTAGAAGCAGAGCCTAAGGTGTAAATTATTGATACTCCATATCTCGGAAACTACAAGAGATAATGCAATTTGGCAACCGGCAATGTAATTAGCATGCCGAATATTACTTGGAATGTGAATTGGAACGAAATCGCCAATAGATAAGGCCATTTTACAATTTGGGCCCAAGTTAGAAGCAGAGCCTAAGGTGTAAATTATCGATAGTCCATATCTCGGAAACTATAAGAGATAATGCAATTTGGCAACCGGCAATGTAATTAGCATGCCGAATATTACTTGGAATGTGAATTGGAACGAAATCGCCAATAGATAAGACCATTTTACAATTTGGGCCCAAGTTAGAAGCAGAGCCTAAGGTGTAAATTATCGATAGTCCATATCTCGGAAACTATAAGAGATAATGCAATTTGGCAACCGGCAATGTAATTAGCATGCCGAATATTACTTGGAATGTGAATTGGAACGAAATCGCCAATAGATAAGACCATTTTACAATTTGGGCCCAAGTTAGAAGCAGAGCCTAAGGTGTAAATTATTGATAGTCCATATCTCGGAAACTATAAGAGATAATGCAATTTCGCAACCGGCAATGTAATTAGCATGCCGAATATTACTTGGAGTGTGAATTGGAACGAAATCGCCAATAGATAAGACCATTTTACAATTTGGGCCAAGTTAGAAGCAGAGCCTAAGGTGTAAATTATCGATAGTCCATATCTCGGAAACTATAAGAGATAATGCAATTTGGCAACCGGCAATGTAATTAGCATGCCGAATATTACTTGGAATGTGAATTGGAACGAAATCGCCAATAGATAAGACCATTTTACAATTTGGGCCCAAGTTAGAAGCAGAGCCTAAGGTGTAAATTATCGATAGTCCATATCTCGGAAACTATAAGAGATAATGCAATTTGGCAACCGGCAATATAATTAGCATGCCGAATATTACTTGGAATGTGAATTGGAACGAAATCGCCAATAGATAAGACCATTTTACAATTTGGGCCCAAGTTAGAAGCAGAGCCTAAGGTGTAAATTATCGATAGTCCATATCTCGGAAACTATAAGAGATAATGCAATTTGGCAACCGGCAATGTAATTAGCATGCCGAATATTACTTGGAATGTGAATTGGAACGAAATCGCCAATAGATAAGACCATTTTACAATTTGGGCCCAAGTTAGAAGCAGAGCCTAAGGTATAAATTATCGATAGTCCATATCTCGGAAACTATAAGAGATAATGCAATTTGGCAACCGGCAATGTAATTAGCATGCCGAATATTTCTTGGAATGTGAATTGGAACGAAATCGCCAATAGATAAGACCATTTTACAATTTGGGCCCAAGTTAGAAGCAGAGCCTAAGGTGTAAATTATTGATAGTCCATATCTCGGAAACTATAAGAGATAATGCAATTTCGCAACCGGCAATGTAATTAGCATGCCGAATGTCACTTGGAATGTGAATTGGGACGAAATCTCCAATAGATAAGACCATTTTACAATTTGGGTCCAAGTTAGAAGCAGAGCCTAAGGTGTAAATTATCGATAGTCCATATCTCGGAAACTATACGAGATAATGCAATTTGGCAACCGGCAATGTAATTAGCATGCCGAATATTACTTGGAATGTGAATTGGAACGAAATCGCCAATAGATAAGACCATTTTACAATTTGGGCCCAAGTTAGAAGCAGAGCCTAGGATGTAAATTATCGATAGTCCATATCTCGGAAACTATAAGAGATAATGCAATTTGGCAACCGGCAATGTAATTAGCATGCCGAATATTACTTGGAATGTGAATTGGAACGAAATCGCCAATAGATAAGACCATTTTACAATTTGGGCCCAAGTTAGAAGCAGAGCCTAAGGTGTAAATTATCGATAGTCCATATCTCGGAAACTATAAGAGATAATTCAATTTGGCAACCGGCAATGTAATTAGCATGCCGGATATTACTTGGAATGTGAATTGGAACGAAATCGCCAATAGATAAGACCATTTTACAATTTGGGCCCAAGTTAGAAGCAGAGCCTAAGGTGTTAATTATCGATAGTCCATATCTCGGAAACTATAAGAGATAATGCAATTTGGCAACCGGCAATGTAATTAGCATGCCGAATATTACTTGGAATGTGAATTGGAACGAAATCGCCAATAGATAAGACGATTTTACAATTTGGGCCCAAATTAGAAGCAGAGCCTAAGATGTAAATTATCGATAGTCCATATCTCGGAAACTATAAGAGATAATGCAATTTGGCAATCGGCAATGTAATTAGCATGCCGAATATTACTTGGAATGTGAATTGGAACGAAATCGCCAATAGATAAGACCATTTTACAATTTGTGCCCAAGTTAGAAGCAGAGCCTAAGGTGTAAATTATCGATAGTCCATATCTCGGAAACTATAAGAGATAATGCAATTTGGCAACCGGCAATATAATTAGCATGCCGAATATTACTTGGAATGTGAATTGGGACGAAATCGCCAATAGATAAGACCATTTTACAATTTGGGCCCAAGTTAGAAGCAGAGCCTAAGGTGTAAATTATCGATAGTCCATATCTCGGAAACTATAAGAGATAATGCAATTTGGCAACCGGCAATGTAATTAGCATGCCGAATATTACTTGGAATGTGAATTGGAACGAAATCGCCAATAGATAAGACCATTTTACAATTTGGGCCCAAGTTAGAAGCAGAGCCTAAGATGTAAATTATCGATAGTCCATATCTCGGAAACTATAAGAGATAATGCAATTTGGCAACCGGCAATGTAATTAGCATGCCGAATATTACTTGGAATGTGAATTGGAACGAAATCGCCAATAGATAAGACCATTTTACAATTTGGGCCCAAGTTAGAAGCAGAGCCTAAGGTGTAAATTATCGATAGTCCATATCTCGGAAACTATAAGAGATAATTCAATTTGGCAACCGGCAATGTAATTAGCATGCCGGATATTACTTGGAATGTGAATTGGAACGAAATCGCCAATAGATAAGACCATTTTACAATTTGGGCCCAAGTTAGAAGCAGAGCCTAAGGTGTAAATTATCGATAGTCCATATCTCGGAAACTATAAGAGATAATGCAATTTGGCAACCGGCAATGTAATTAGCATGCCGAATATTACTTGGAATGTGAATTGGAACGAAATCGCCAATAGATAAGACGATTTTACAATTTGGGCCCAAGTTAGAAGCAGAGCCTAAGATGTAAATTATCGATAGTCCATATCTCGGAAACTATAAGAGATAATTCAATTTGGCAACCGGCAATGTAATTAGCATGCCGAATATTACTTGGAATGTGAATTGGAACGAAATCGCCAATAGATAAGACCATTTTACAATTTGGGCCCAAGTTAGAAGCAGAGCCTAAGGTGTAAATTATCGATAGTCCATATCTCGGAAACTATAAGAGATAATGCAATTTGGCAACCGGCAATGTAATTAGCATGCCGAATATTACTTGGAATGTGAATTGGAACGAAATCGCCAATAGATAAGACCATTTTACAATTTGGGCCCAAGTTAGAAGCAGAGCCTAAGGTGTAAATTATCGATAGTCCATATCTCGGAAACTATAAGAGATAATGCAATTTGGCAACCGCCAATGTAATTAGCATGCCGAATATTACTTGGAATGTGAATTGGAACGAAATCGCCAATAGAAAAGACCATTTTACAATTTGGGCCCAAGTTAGAAGCAGAGCCTAAGGTGTAAATTATCGATAGTCCATATCTCGGAAACTATAAGAGATAATGCAATTTGGCAACCGGCAATGTAATTAGCATGCCGAATATTAATTGGAATGTGAATTGGAACGAAATCGCCAATAGATAAGACCATTTTACAATTTGGGCCCAAGTTAGAAGCAGAGCCTAAGGTGTAAATTATCGATAGTCCATATCTCGGAAACTATAAGAGATAATGCAATTTGGCAACCGGCAATGTAATTAGCATGCCGAATATTACTTGGAATGTGAATTGGAACGAAATCTCCAATAGGTAAGACCATTTTACAATTTGGGCCCAAGTTAGAAGCAGAGCCTAAGGTGTAAATTATCGATAGTCCATATCTCGGAAACTATAAGAGATAATTCAATTTGGCAACCGGCAATGTAATTAGCATGCTGAATATTACTTGGAATGTGAATTGGAACGAAATCGCCAATAGATAAGACCATTTTACAATTTGGGCCCAAGTTAGAAGCAGAGCCTAAGGTGTAAATTATTGATACTCCATATCTCGGAAACTACAAGAGATAATGCAATTTGGCAACCGGCAATGTAATCAGCATGCCGAATATTACTTGGAATGTGAATTGGAACGAAATCGCCAATAGATAAGGCCATTTTACAATTTGGGCCCAAGTTAGAAGCAGAGCCTAAGGTGTAAATTATCGATAGTCCATATCTCGGAAACTATAAGAGATAATGCAATTTGGCAACCGGCAATGTAATTAGCATGCCGAATATTACTTGGAATGTGAATTGGAACGAAATCGCCAATAGATAAGACCATTTTACAATTTGGGCCCAAGTTAGAAGCAGAGACTAAGGTGTAAATTATTGATAGTCCATATCTCGGAAATTATAAGAGATAATGCAATTTCGCAACCGGCAATGTAATTAGCATGCCGAATATTACTTGGAGTGTGAATTGGAACGAAATCGCCAATAGATAAGACCATTTTACAATTTGGGCTAAGTTAGAAGCAGAGCCTAAGGTGTAAATTATCGATAGTCCATATCTCGGAAACTATAAGAGATAATGCAATTTGGCAACCGGCAATGTAATTAGCATGCCGAATATTACTTGGAATGTGAATTGGAACGAAATCGCCAATAGATAAGACCATTTTACAATTTGGGCCCAAGTTAGAAGCAGAGCCTAAGGTGTAAATTATCGATAGTCCATATCTCGGAAACTATAAGAGATAATGCAATTTGGCAACCGGCAATGTAATTAGCATGCCGAATATTACTTGGAATGTGAATTGGAACGAAATCGCCAATAGATAAGACCATTTTACAATTTGGGCCCAAGTTAGAAGCAGAGCCTAAGGTGTAAATTATCGATAGTCCATATGTCGGAAACTATAAGAGATAATGCAATTTGGCAACCGGCAATGTAATTAGCATGCCGAATATTACTTGGAATGTGAATTGGAACGAAATCGCCAATAGATAAGACCATTTTACAATTTGGGCCCAAGTTAGAAGCAGAGCCTAAGGTGTAAATTATTGATAGTCCATATCTCGGAAACTATAAGAGATAATGCAATTTCGCAACCGGCAATATAATTAGCATGCCAAATGTCACTTGGAATGTGAATTGGGACGAAATCGCCAATAGATAATACCATTTTACAATTTGGGCCCAAGTTAGAAGCAGAGCCTAAGGTGTAAATTATCGATAGTCCATATCTCGGAAACTATAAGAGATAATGCAATTTGGCAACCGGCAATGTAATTAGCATGCCGAATATTACTTGGAATGTGAATTGGAACGAAATCGCCAATAGATAAGACCATTTTACAATTTGGGCCCAAGTTAGAAGCAGAGCCTAAGGTGTAAATTATTGATAGTCCATATCTCGGAAACTATAAGAGATAATGCAATTTGGCAACCGGCAATGTAATTAGCATGCCGAATATTACTTGGAATGTGAATTGGAACGAAATCGCCAATAGATAAGACCATTTTACAATTTGGGCCCAAGTTAGAAGCAGAGCCTAAGGTGTAAATTATCGATAGTCCATATCTCGGAAACTATAAGAGATAATGCAATTTGGCAACCGGCAATGTAATTAGCATGCCGAATATTACTTGGAATGTGAATTGGAACGAAATCGCCAATAGATAAGACCATTTTACAATTTGGGCCCAAGTTAGAAGCAGAGCCTAAGGTGTAAATTATTGATAGTCCATATCTCGGAAACTATAAGAGATAATGCAATTTCGCAACCGGCAATGTAATTAGCATGCCGAATGTCACTTGGAATGTGAATTGGGACGAAATCGCCAATAGATAAGACCATTTTACAATTTGGGCCCAAGTTAGAAGCAGAGCCTAAGGTGTAAATTATCGATAGTCCATATCTCGGAAACTATAAGAGATAATGCAATTTGGCAACCGGCAATGTAATTAGCATGCCGAATATTACTTGGAGTGTGAATTGGAACGAAATCGCCAATAGATAAGACCATTTTACAAATTGGGCCCAAGTTAGAAGCAGAGCCTAAGGTGTAAATTATCGATAGTCCATATCTCGGAAACTATAAGAGATAATTCAATTTGGCAACCGGCAATGTAATTAGCATGCCGGATATTACTTGGAATGTGAATTGGAACGAAATCGCCAATAGATAAGACCATTTTACAATTTGGGCCCAAGTTAGAAGCAGAGCCTAAGGTGTAAATTATCGATAGTCCATATCTCGGAAACTATAAGAGATAATGCAATTTGGCAACCGGCAATGTAATTAGCATGCCGAATATTACTTGGAATGTGAATTGGAACGAAATCGCCAATAGATAAGACGATTTTACAATTTGGGCCCAAGTTAGAAGCAGAGCCTAAGATGTAAATTATCGATAGTCCATATCTCGGAAACTATAAGAGATAATACAATTTGGCAATCGGCAATGTAATTAGCATGCCGAATATTACTTGGAATGTGAATTGGAACGAAATCGCCAATAGATAAGACCATTTTACAATTTGGGCCCAAGTTAGAAGCAGAGCCTAAGGTGTAAATTATCGATAGTCCATATCTCGGAAACTATAAGAGATAATGCAATTTGGCAACCGGCAATGTAATTAGCATGCCGAATATTACTTGGAATGTGAATTGGAACGAAATCGCCAATAGATAAGACCATTTTACAATTTGGGCCCAAGTTAGAAGCAGAGCCTAAGGTGTAAATTATTGATAGTCCATATCTCGGAAACTATAAGAGATAATGCAATTTCGCAACCGGCAATATAATTAGCATGCCAAATGTCACTTGGAATGTGAATTGGGACGAAATCGCCAATAGATAAGACCATTTTACAATTTGGGCCCAAGTTAGAAGCAGAGCCTAAGGTGTAAATTATCGATAGTCCATATCTCGGAAACTATAAGAGATAATGCAATTTGGCAACCGGCAATGTAATTAGCATGCCGAATATTACTTGGAATGTGAATTGGAACGAAATCGCCAATAGATAAGACCATTTTACAATTTGGGCCCAAGTTAGAAGCAGAGCCTAAGGTGTAAATTATTGATAGTCCATATCTCGGAAACTATAAGAGATAATGCAATTTGGCAACCGGCAATGTAATTAGCATGCCGAATATTACTTGGAATGTGAATTGGAACGAAATCGCCAATAGATAAGACCATTTTACAATTTGGGCCCAAGTTAGAAGCAGAGCCTAAGGTGTAAATTATCGATAGTCCATATCTCGGAAACTATAAGAGATAACGCAATTTGGCAACCGGCAATGTAATTAGCATGCCGAATATTACTTGGAATGTGAATTGGAACGAAATCGCCAATAGATAAGACCATTTTACAATTTGGGCCCAAGTTAGAAGCAGAGCCTAAGGTGTAAATTATCGATAGTCCATATCTCGGAAACTATAAGAGATAATGCAATTTGGCAACCGGCAATGTAATTAGCATGCCGAATATTACTTGGAATGTGAATTGGAACGAAATCGCCAATAGATAAGAACATTTTAGAATTTGGGCCCAAGTTAGAAGCAGAGCCTAAGGTGTAAATTATCGATAGTCCATATCTCGGAAACTATAAGAGATAATGCAATTTGGCAACCGGCAATGTAATTAGCATGCCGAATATTACTTGGAATGTGAATTGGAACGAAATCGCCAATAGATAAGACCATTTTACAATTTGGGCCCAAGTTAGAAGCAGAGCCTAAGGTGTAAATTATTGATAGTCCATATCTCGGAAACTATAAGAGATAATGCAATTTCGCAACCGGCAATGTAATTAGCATGCCGAATGTCACTTGGAATGTGAATTGGGACGAAATCGCCAATAGATAAGACCATTTTACAATTTGGGCCCAAGTGAGAAGCAGAGCCTAAGGTGTAAATTATCGATAGTCCATATCTCGGAAACTATAAGAGATAATGCAATTTGGCAACCGGCAATGTAATTAGCATGCCGAATATTACTTGGAGTGTGAATTGGAACGAAATCGCCAATGGATAAGACCATTTTACAAATTGGGCCCAAGTTAGAAGCAGAGCCTAAGGTGTAAATTATCGATAGTCCATATCTCGGAAACTATAAGAGATAATTCAATTTGGCAACCGGCAATGTAATTAGCATGCCGGATATTACTTGGAATGTGAATTGGAACGAAATCGCCAATAGATAAGACCATTTTACAATTTGGGCCCAAGTTAGAAGCAGAGCCTAAGGTGTAAATTATCGATAGTCCATATCTCGGAAACTATAAGAGATAATGCAATTTGGCAACCGGCAATGTAATTAGCATGCCGAATATTACTTGGAATGTGAATTGGAACGAAATCGCCAATAGATAAGACGATTTTACAATTTGGGCCCAAGTTAGAAGCAGAGCCTAAGATGTAAATTATCGATAGTCCATATCTCGGAAACTATAAGAGATAATGCAATTTGGCAATCGGCAATGTAATTAGCATGCCGAATATTACTTGGAATGTGAATTGGAACGAAATCGCCAATAGATAAGACCATTTTACAATTTGGGCCCAAGTTAGAAGCAGAGCCTAAGGTGTAAATTATCGATAGTCCATATCTCGGAAACTATAAGAGATAATGCAATTTGGCAACCGGCAATGTAATTAGCATGCCGAATATTACTTGGAATGTGAATTGGAACGAAATCGCCAATAGATAAGACCATTTTACAATTTGGGCACAAGTTAGAAGCAGAGCCTAAGGTGTAAATTATTGATAGTCCATATCTCGGAAACTATAAGAGATAATGCAATTTCGCAATCGGCAATGTAATTAGCATGCCGAATATCACTTGGAATGTGAATTGGGACGAAATCGCCAATAGATAAGACCATTTTACAATTTGGGCCCAAGTTAGAAGCAGAGCCTAAGGTGTAAATTATCGATAGTCCATATCTCGGAAACTATAAGAGATAATGCAATTTGGCAACCGGCAATGTAATTAGCATGCCGAATATTACTTGGAATGTGAATTGGAACGAAATCGCCAATAGATAAGACCATTTTACAATTTGGGCCCAAGTTAGAAGCAGAGCCTAAGGTGTAAATTATTGATAGTCCATATCTCGGAAACTATAAGAGATAATGCAATTTCGCAACCGGCAATGTAATTAGCATGCCGAATATTACTTGGAGTGCGAATTGGAACGAAATCGCCAATAGGTAAGACCATTTTACAATTTGGGCCCAAGTTAGAAGCAGAGCCTAAGGTGTAAATTATCGATAGTCCATATCTCGGAAACTATAAGAGATAATGCAATTTGGCAACCGGCAATGTAATTAGCATGCCGAATATTACTTGGAATGTGAATTGGAACGAAATCGCCAATAGATAAGACCATTTTACAATTTGGGCCCAAGTTAGAAGCAGAGCCTAAGGTGTAAATTATTGATAGTCCATATCTCGGAAACTATAAGAGATAATGCAATTTCGCAACCGGCAATATAATTAGCATGCCAAATGTCACTTGGAATGTGAATTGGGACGAAATCGCCAATAGATAAGACCATTTTACAATTTGGGCCCAAGTTAGAAGCAGAGCCTAAGGTGTAAATTATCGATAGTCCATATCTCGGAAACTATAAGAGATAATGCAATTTGGCAACCGGCAATGTAATTAGCATGCCGAATATTACTTGGAATGTGAATTGGAACGAAATCGCCAATAGATAAGACCATTTTACAATTTGGGCCCAAGTTAGAAGCAGAGCCTAAGGTGTAAATTATTGATAGTCCATATCTCGGAAACTATAAGAGATAATGCAATTTGGCAACCGGCAATGTAATTAGCATGCCGAATATTACTTGGAATGTGAATTGGAACGAAATCGCCAATAGATAAGACCATTTTACAATTTGGGCCCAAGTTAGAAGCAGAGCCTAAGGTGTAAATTATCGATAGTCCATATCTCGGAAACTATAAGAGATAATGCAATTTGGCAACCGGCAATGTAATTAGCATGCCGAATATTACTTGGAATGTGAATTGGAACGAAATCGCCAATAGATAAGACCATTTTACAATTTGGGCCCAAGTTAGAAGCAGAGCCTAAGGTGTAAATTATTGATAGTCCATATCTCGGAAACTATAAGAGATAATGCAATTTCGCAACCGGCAATGTAATTAGCATGCCGAATGTCACTTGGAATGTGAATTGGGACGAAATCGCCAATAGATAAGACCATTTTACAATTTGGGCCCAAGTTAGAAGCAGAGCCTAAGGTGTAAATTATCGATAGTCCATATCTCGGAAACTATAAGAGATAATGCAATTTGGCAACCGGCAATGTAATTAGCATGCCGAATATTACTTGGAGTGTGAATTGGAACGAAATCGCCAATAGATAAGACCATTTTACAAATTGGGCCCAAGTTAGAAGCAGAGCCTAAGGTGTAAATTATCGATAGTCCATATCTCGGAAACTATAAGAGATAATTCAATTTGGCAACCGGCAATGTAATTAGCATGTCGGATATTACTTGGAATGTGAATTGGAACGAAATCGCCAATAGATAAGACCATTTTACAATTTGGGCCCAAGTTAGAAGCAGAGCCTAAGGTGTAAATTATCGATAGTCCATATCTCGTAAACTATAAGAGATAATGCAATTTGGCAACCGGCAATGTAATTAGCATGCCGAATATTACTTGGAATGTGAATTGGAACGAAATCGCCAATAGATAAGACGATTTTACAATTTGGGCCCAAGTTAGAAGCAGAGCCTAAGATGTAAATTATCGATAGTCCATATCTCGGAAACTATAAGAGATAATACAATTTGGCAATCGGCAATGTAATTAGCATGCCGAATATTATTTGGAATGTGAATTGGAACGAAATCGCCAATAGATAAGACCATTTTACAATTTGGGCCCAAGTTAGAAGCAGAGCCTAAGGTGTAAATTATCGATAGTCCATATCTCGGAAACTATAAGAGATAATGCAATTTGGCAACCGGCAATGTAATTAGCATGCCGAATATTACTTGGAATGTGAATTGGAACGAAATCGCCAATAGATAAGACCATTTTACAATTTGGGCCCAAGTTAGAAGCAGAGCCTAAGGTGTAAATTATTGATAGTCCATATCTCGGAAACTATAAGAGATAATGCAATTTCGCAACCGGCAATATAATTAGCATGCCAAATGTCACTTGGAATGTGAATTGGGACGAAATCGCCAATAGATAAGACCATTTTACAATTTGGGCCCAAGTTAGAAGCAGAGCCTAAGGTGTAAATTATCGATAGTCCATATCTCGGAAACTATAAGAGATAATGCAATTTGGCAACCGGCAATGTAATTAGCATGCCGAATATTACTTGGAATGTGAATTGGAACGAAATCGCCAATAGATAAGACCATTTTACAATTTGGGCCCAAGTTAGAAGCAGAGCCTAAGGTGTAAATTATTGATAGTCCATATCTCGGAAACTATAAGAGATAATGCAATTTGGCAACCGGCAATGTAATTAGCATGCCGAATATTACTTGGAATGTGAATTGGAACGAAATCGCCAATAGATAAGACCATTTTACAATTTGGGCCCAAGTTAGAAGCAGAGCCTAAGGTGTAAATTATCGATAGTCCATATCTCGGAAACTATAAGAGATAACGCAATTTGGCAACCGGCAATGTAATTAGCATGCCGAATATTACTTGGAATGTGAATTGGAACGAAATCGCCAATAGATAAGACCATTTTACAATTTGGGCCCAAGTTAGAAGCAGAGCCTAAGGTGTAAATTATCGATAGTCCATATCTCGGAAACTATAAGAGATAATGCAATTTGGCAACCGGCAATGTAATTAGCATGCCGAATATTACTTGGAATGTGAATTGGAACGAAATCGCCAATAGATAAGAACATTTTAGAATTTGGGCCCAAGTTAGAAGCAGAGCCTAAGGTGTAAATTATCGATAGTCCATATCTCGGAAACTATAAGAGATAATGCAATTTGGCAACCGGCAATGTAATTAGCATGCCGAATATTACTTGGAATGTGAATTGGAACGAAATCGCCAATAGATAAGACGATTTTACAATTTGGGCCCAAGTTAGAAGCAGAGCCTAAGATGTAAATTATCGATAGTCCATATCTCGGAAACTATAAGAGATAATGCAATTTGGCAATCGGCAATGTAATTAGCATGCCGAATATTACTTGGAATGTGAATTGGAACGAAATCGCCAATAGATAAGACCATTTTAAAATTTGGGCCCAAGTTAGAAGCAGAGCCTAAGGTGTAAATTATCGATAGTCCATATCTCGGAAACTATAAGAGATAATGCAATTTGGCAACCGGCAATGTAATTAGCATGCCGAATATTACTTGGAATGTGAATTGGAACGAAATCGCCAATAGATAAGACCATTTTACAATTTGGGCACAAGTTAGAAGCAGAGCCTAAGGTGTAAATTATTGATAGTCCATATCTCGGAAACTATAAGAGATAATGCAATTTCGCAATCGGCAATGTAATTAGCATGCCGAATATCACTTGGAATGTGAATTGGGACGAAATCGCCAATAGATAAGACCATTTTACAATTTGGGCCCAAGTTAGAAGCAGAGCCTAAGGTGTAAATTATCGATAGTCCATATCTCGGAAACTATAAGAGATAATGCAATTTGGCAACCGGCAATGTAATTAGCATGCCGAATATTACTTGGAATGTGAATTGGAACGAAATCGCCAATAGATAAGACCATTTTACAATTTGGGCCCAAGTTAGAAGCAGAGCCTAAGGTGTAAATTATTGATAGTCCATATCTCGGAAACTATAAGAGATAATGCAATTTCGCAACCGGCAATGTAATTAGCATGCCGAATATTACTTGGAGTGCGAATTGGAACGAAATCGCCAATAGGTAAGACCATTTTACAATTTGGGCCCAAGTTAGAAGCAGAGCCTAAGGTGTAAATTATCGATAGTCCATATCTCGGAAACTATAAGAGATAATGCAATTTGGCAACCGGCAATGTAATTAGCATGCCGAATATTACTTGGAATGTGAATTGGAACGAAATCGCCAATAGATAAGACCATTTTACAATTTGGGCCCAAGTTAGAAGCAGAGCCTAAGGTGTAAATTATTGATAGTCCATATCTCGGAAACTATAAGAGATAATGCAATTTCGCAACCGGCAATATAATTAGCATGCCAAATGTCACTTGGAATGTGAATTGGGACGAAATCGCCAATAGATAAGACCATTTTACAATTTGGGCCCAAGTTAGAAGCAGAGCCTAAGGTGTAAATTATCGATAGTCCATATCTCGGAAACTATAAGAGATAATGCAATTTGGCAACCGGCAATGTAATTAGCATGCCGAATATTACTTGGAATGTGAATTGGAACAAAATCGCCAATAGATAAGACCATTTTACAATTTGGGCCCAAGTTAGAAGCAGAGCCTAAGGTGTAAATTATTGATAGTCCATATCTCGGAAACTATAAGAGATAATGCAATTTGGCAACCGGCAATGTAATTAGCATGCCGAATATTACTTGGAATGTGAATTGGAACGAAATCGCCAATAGATAAGACCATTTTACAATTTGGGCCCAAGTTAGAAGCAGAGCCTAAGGTGTAAATTATCGATAGTCCATATCTCGGAAACTATAAGAGATAATGCAATTTGGCAACCGGCAATGTAATTAGCATGCCGAATATTACTTGGAATGTGAATTGGAACGAAATCGCCAATAGATAAGACCATTTTACAATTTGGGCCCAAGTTAGAAGCAGAGCCTAAGGTGTAAATTATTGATAGTCCATATCTCGGAAACTATAAGAGATAATGCAATTTCGCAACCGGCAATGTAATTAGCATGCCGAATGTCACTTGGAATGTGAATTGGGACGAAATCGCCAATAGATAAGACCATTTTACAATTTGGGCCCAAGTTAGAAGCAGAGCCTAAGGTGTAAATTATCGATAGTCCATATCTCGGAAACTATAAGAGATAATGCAATTTGGCAACCGGCAATGTAATTAGCATGCCGAATATTACTTGGAGTGTGAATTGGAACGAAATCGCCAATAGATAAGACCATTTTACAAATTGGGCCCAAGTTAGAAGCAGAGCCTAAGGTGTAAATTATCGATAGTCCATATCTCGGAAACTATAAGAGATAATTCAATTTGGCAACCGGCAATGTAATTAGCATGCCGGATATTACTTGGAATGTGAATTGGAACGAAATCGCCAATAGATAAGACCATTTTACAATTTGGGCCCAAGTTAGAAGCAGAGCCTAAGGTGTAAATTATCGATAGTCCATATCTCGGAAACTATAAGAGATAATGCAATTTGGCAACCGGCAATGTAATTAGCATGCCGAATATTACTTGGAATGTGAATTGGAACGAAATCGCCAATAGATAAGACGATTTTACAATTTGGGCCCAAGTTAGAAGCAGAGCCTAAGATGTAAATTATCGATAGTCCATATCTCGGAAACTATAAGAGATAATACAATTTGGCAATCGGCAATGTAATTAGCATGCCGAATATTACTTGGAATGTGAATTGGAACGAAATCGCCAATAGATAAGACCATTTTACAATTTGGGCCCAAGTTAGAAGCAGAGCCTAAGGTGTAAATTATCGATAGTCCATATCTCGGAAACTATAAGAGATAATGCAATTTGGCAACCGGCAATGTAATTAGCATGCCGAATATTACTTGGAATGTGAATTGGAACGAAATCGCCAATAGATAAGACCATTTTACAATTTGGGCCCAAGTTAGAAGCAGAGCCTAAGGTGTAAATTATTGATAGTCCATATCTCGGAAACTATAAGAGATAATGCAATTTCGCAACCGGCAATATAATTAGCATGCCAAATGTCACTTGGAATGTGAATTGGGACGAAATCGCCAATAGATAAGACCATTTTACAATTTGGGCCCAAGTTAGAAGCAGAGCCTAAGGTGTAAATTATCGATAGTCCATATCTCGGAAACTATAAGAGATAATGCAATTTGGCAACCGGCAATGTAATTAGCATGCCGAATATTACTTGGAATGTGAATTGGAACGAAATCGCCAATAGATAAGACCATTTTACAATTTGGGCCCAAGTTAGAAGCAGAGCCTAAGGTGTAAATTATTGATAGTCCATATCTCGGAAACTATAAGAGATAATGCAATTTGGCAACCGGCAATGTAATTAGCATGCCGAATATTACTTGGAATGTGAATTGGAACGAAATCGCCAATAGATAAGACCATTTTACAATTTGGGCCCAAGTTAGAAGCAGAGCCTAAGGTGTAAATTATCGATAGTCCATATCTCGGAAACTATAAGAGATAACGCAATTTGGCAACCGGCAATGTAATTAGCATGCCGAATATTACTTGGAATGTGAATTGGAACGAAATCGCCAATAGATAAGACCATTTTACAATTTGGGCCCAAGTTAGAAGCAGAGCCTAAGGTGTAAATTATCGATAGTCCATATCTCGGAAACTATAAGAGATAATGCAATTTGGCAACCGGCAATGTAATTACCATGCCGAATATTACTTGGAATGTGAATTGGAACGAAATCGCCAATAGATAAGAACATTTTAGAATTTGGGCCCAAGTTAGAAGCAGAGCCTAAGGTGTAAATTATCGATAGTCCATATCTCGGAAACTATAAGAGATAATGCAATTTGGCAACCGGCAATGTAATTAGCATGCCGAATATTACTTGGAATGTGAATTGGAACGAAATCGCCAATAGATAAGACCATTTTACAATTTGGGCCCAAGTTAGAAGCAGAGCCTAAGGTGTAAATTATTGATAGTCCATATCTCGTAAACTATAAGAGATAATGCAATTTCGCAACCGGCAATGTAATTAGCATGCCGAATGTCACTTGGAATGTGAATTGGGACGAAATCGCCAATAGATAAGACCATTTTACAATTTGGGCCCAAGTTAGAAGCAGAGCCTAAGGTGTAAATTATCGATAGTCCATATCTCGGAAACTATAAGAGATAATGCAATTTGGCAACCGGCAATGTAATTAGCATGCCGAATATTACTTGGAGTGTGAATTGGAACGAAATCGCCAATAGATAAGACCATTTTACAAATTGGGCCCAAGTTAGAAGCAGAGCCTAAGGTGTAAATTATCGATAGTCCATATCTCGGAAACTATAAGAGATAATTCAATTTGGCAACCGGCAATGTAATTAGCATGCCGGATATTACTTGGAATGTGAATTGGAACGAAATCGCCAATAGATAAGACCATTTTACAATTTGGGCCCAAGTTAGAAGCAGAGCCTAAGGTGTAAATTATCGATAGTCCATATCTCGGAAACTATAAGAGATAATGCAATTTGGCAACCGGCAATGTAATTAGCATGCCGAATATTACTTGGAATGTGAATTGGAACGAAATCGCCAATAGATAAGACGATTTTACAATTTGGGCCCAAGTTAGAAGCAGAGCCTAAGATGTAAATTATCGATAGTCCATATCTCGGAAACTATAAGAGATAATGCAATTTGGCAATCGGCAATGTAATTAGCATGCCGAATATTACTTGGAATGTGAATTGGAACGAAATCGCCAATAGATAAGACCATTTTACAATTTGGGCCCAAGTTAGAAGCAGAGCCTAAGGTGTAAATTATCGATAGTCCATATCTCGGAAACTATAAGAGATAATGCAATTTGGCAACCGGCAATGTAATTAGCATGCCGAATATTACTTGGAATGTGAATTGGAACGAAATCGCCAATAGATAAGACCATTTTACAATTTGGGCACAAGTTAGAAGCAGAGCCTAAGGTGTAAATTATTGATAGTCCATATCTCGGAAACTATAAGAGATAATGCAATTTCGCAATCGGCAATGTAATTAGCATGCCGAATATCACTTGGAATGTGAATTGGGACGAAATCGCCAATAGATAAGACCATTTTACAATTTGGGCCCAAGTTAGAAGCAGAGCCTAAGGTGTAAATTATCGATAGTCCATATCTCGGAAACTATAAGAGATAATGCAATTTGGCAACCGGCAATGTAATTAGCATGCCGAATATTACTTGGAATGTGAATTGGAACGAAATCGCCAATAGATAAGACCATTTTACAATTTGGGCCCAAGTTAGAAGCAGAGCCTAAGGTGTAAATTATTGATAGTCCATATCTCGGAAACTATAAGAGATAATGCAATTTCGCAACCGGCAATGTAATTAGCATGCCGAATATTACTTGGAGTGCGAATTGGAACGAAATCGCCAATAGGTAAGACCATTTTACAATTTGGGCCCAAGTTAGAAGCAGAGCCTAAGGTGTAAATTATCGATAGTCCATATCTCGGAAACTATAAGAGATAATGCAATTTGGCAACCGGCAATGTAATTAGCATGCCGAATATTACTTGGAATGTGAATTGGAACGAAATCGCCAATAGATAAGACCATTTTACAATTTGGGCCCAAGTTAGAAGCAGAGCCTAAGGTGTAAATTATCGATAGTCCATATCTCGGAAACTATAAGAGATAATGCAATTTGGCAACCGGCAATGTAATTAGCATGCCGAATATTACTTGGAATGCGAATTGGAACGAAATCGCCAATAGATAAGACCATTTTACAATTTGGGCCCAAGTTAGAAGCAGAGCCTAAGGTGTAAATTATCGATATTCCATATCTCGGAAACTATAAGAGATAATGCAATTTGGCAACCGGCAATGTAATTAGCATGCCGAATATTACTTGGAATGTGAATTGCAACGAAATCGCCAATAGATAAGACCATTTTACAATTTGGGCCCAAGTTAGAAGCAGAGCCTAAGGTGTAAATTATCGATAGTCCATATCTCGGAAACTATAAGAGATAATGCAATTTGGCAACCGGCAATGTAATTAGCATGCCGAATATTACTTGGAATGTGAATTGGAACGAAATCGCCAATAGATAAGACCATTTTACAATTTGGGCCCAAGTTAGAAGCAGAGCCTAAGGTGTAAATTATCGATAGTCCATATCTCGGAAACTATAAGAGATAATGCAATTTGGCAACCGGCAATGTAATTAGCATGCCGAATATTACTTGGAATGTGAATTGGAACGAAATCGCCAATAGATAAGACCATTTTACAATTTGGGCCCAAGTTAGAAGCAGAGCCTAAGGTGTAAATTATCGATAGTCCATATCTCGGAAACTATAAGAGATAATGCAATTTGGCAACCGGCAATGTAATTAGCATGCCGAATATTACTTGGAATGTGAATTGGAACGAAATCGCCAATAGATAAGACCATTTTACAATTTGGGCCCAAGTTAGAAGCAGAGCCTAAGGTGTAAATAATCGATAGTCCATATCTCGGAAACTATAAGAGATAATGCAATTTGGCAACCGGCAATGTAATTAGCATGCCGAATATTACTTGGAATGTGAATTGGAACGAAATCGCCAATAGATAAGACGATTTTACAATTTGGGCCCAAGTTAGAAGCAGAGCCTAAGATGTAAATTATCGATAGTCCATATCTCGGAAACTATAAGAGATAATGCAATTTGGCAATCGGCAATGTAATTAGCATGCCGAATATTAGTTGGAATGTGAATTGGAACGAAATCGCCAATAGATAAGACCATTTTACAATTTGGGCCCAAGTTAGAAGCAGAGCCTAAGGTGTAAATTATCGATAGTCCATATCTCGGAAACTATAAGAGATAATGCAATTTGGCAACCGGCAATGTAATTAGCATGCCGAATATTACTTGGAATGTGAATTGGAACGAAATCGCCAATAGATAAGACCATTTTACAATTTGAGGTTAGTCCATCAAGCGATGGACGAACCTAAGGTGTAAATTATCGATAGTCCATATCTCGGAAACTATAAGAGATAATGCAATTTGGCAACCGGCAATGTAATTAGCATGCCGAATATTACTTGGAATGTGAATTGGAACGAAATCGCCAATAGATAAGACCATTTTACAATTTGGGCCCAAGTTAGAAGCAGAGCCTAAGGTGTAAATTATCGATAGTCCATATCTCGGAAACTATAAGAGATAATGCAATTTGGCAACCGGCAATGTAATTAGCATGCCGAATATTATTTGGAATGAGAATTGGAACGAAATCGCCAATAGATAAGACCATTTTACAATTTGGGCCCAAGTTAGAAGCAGAGCCTAAGGTGTAAATTATCGATAGTCCATATCTCGGAAACTATAAGAGATAATGCAATTTGGCAACCGGCAATGTAATTAGCATGCCGAATATTACTTGGAATGTGAATTGGAACGAAATCGCCAATAGATAAGACCATTTTACAATTTGGGCCCAAGTTAGAAGCAGAGACTAAGGTGTAAATTATCGATAGTCCATATCTCGGAAACTATAAGAGATAATGCAATTTGGCAACCGGCAATGTAATTAGCATGCCGAATATTACTTGGAATGTGAATTGGAACGAAATCGCCAATAGATAAGACCATTTTACAATTTGGGCCCAAGTTAGAAGCAGAGCCTAAGGTGTAAATTATTGATAGTCCATATCTCGGAAAGTATAAGAGATAATGCAATTTCGCAACCGGCAATGTAATTAGCATGCCGAATATTACTTGGAGTGCGAATTGGAACGAAATCGCCAATAGGTAAGACCATTTTACAATTTGGGCCCAAGTTAGAAGCATAGCCTAAGGTGTAAATTATCGATAGTCCATATCTCGGAAACTATAAGAGATAATGCAATTTGGCAACCGGCAATGTAATTAGCATGCCGAATATTACTTGGAATGTGAATTGGAACGAAATCGCCAATAGATAAGACCATTTTACAATTTGGGCCCAAGTTAGAAGCAGAGCCTAAGGTGTAAATTATCGATAGTCCATATCTCGGAAACTATAAGAGATAATGCAATTTGGCAACCGGCAATGTAATTAGCATGCCGAATATTACTTGGAATGCGAATTGGAACGAAATCGCCAATAGATAAGACCATTTTACAATTTGGGCCCAAGTTAGAAGCAGAACCTAAGGTGTAAATTATCGATATTCCATATCTCGGAAACTATAAGAGATAATGCAATTTGGCAACCGGCAATGTAATTAGCATGCCGAATATTACTTGGAATGTGAATTGCAACGAAATCGCCAATAGATAAGACCATTTTACAATTTGGGCCCAAGTTAGAAGCAGAGCCTAAGGCGTAAATTATCGATAGTCCATATCTCGGAAACTATAAGGGATAATGCAATTTGGCAACCGGCAATGTAATTAGAATGCCGAATATTACTTGGAATGTGAATTGGAACGAAATCGCCAATAGATAAGACCATTTTACAATTTGGGCCCAAGTTAGAAGCAGAGCCTAAGGTGTAAATTATTGATAGTCCATATCTCGGGAACTATAAGAGATAATGCAATTTCGAAACCGGCAATGTAATTAGCATGCCGAATATCACTTGGAATGTGAATTGGGACGAAATCGCCAATAGATAAGACCATTTTACAATTTGGGCCCAAGTTAGAAGCAGAGCCTAAGGTGTAAATTATCGATAGTCCATATCTCGGAAACTATAAGAGATAATGCAATTTGGCAACCGGCAATGTAATTAGCATGCCGAATATTACTTGGAATGTGAATTGGAACGAAATCGCCAATAGATAAGACCATTTTACAATTTGGGCCCAAGTTAGAAGCAGAGCCTAAGGTGTAAATTATCGATAGTCCATATCTCGGAAACTATAAGAGATAATACAATTTGGCAACCGGCAATGTAATTAGCATGCCGAGTATAACTTGGAATGTGAATTGGAACGAAATCGCCAATAGGTAAGACCATTTTACAATTTGGGCCCAAGTTAGAAGCAGAGCCTAAGGTGTAAATTATCGATAGTCCATATCTCGGAAACTATAAGAGATAATTCAATTTGGCAACCGGCAATGTAATTAGCATGCCGAATATTACTTGGAATGTGAATTGGAACGAAATCGCCAATAGATAAGACCATTTTACAATTTGGGCCCAAGTTAGAAGCAGAGCCTAAGGTGTAAATTATCGATAGTCCATATCTCGGAAACTATAAGAGATAATGCAATTTGGCAAACGGCAATGTAATTAGCATGCCGAATATTACTTGGAATGTGAATTGGAACGAAATCGCCAATAGATAAGACCATTTAAAATTTGGGAGCAAGTTAGAAGCAGAGCCTAAGGTGTAAATTATCGATAGTCCATATCTCGGAAACTATAAGAGATAATGCAATTTGGCAACCGGCAATGTAATTAGCATGCCGAATATTACTTGGAATGTGAATTGGAACGAAATCGCCAATAGATAAGACCATTTTACAATTTGGGCCCAAGTTAGAAGCAGAGCCTATGGTGTAAATTATCGATAGTCCATATCTCGGAAACTATAAGAGATAATGCAATTTGGCAACCGGCAATGTAATTAGCATGCCGAATATTACTTGGAATGTGAATTGGAACGAAATCGCCAATAGATAAGACGATTTTACAATTTGGGCCCAAGTTAGAGCAGAGCCTAAGATGTAAATTATCGATAGTCCATATCTCGGAAACTATAAGAGATAATGCAATTTGGCAACCGGCAATGTAATTAGCATGCCGAATATTACTTGGAATGTGAATTGGAACGAAATCGCCAATTGATAAGACCATTTTACAATTTGGGCACAAGTTAGAAGCAGAGCCTAAGGTGTAAATTATTGATAGTCCATATCTCGGAAACTATAAGAGATAATGCAATTTCGCAATCGGCAATGTAATTAGCATGCCGAATATCACTTGGAATGTGAATTGGGACGAAATCGCCAATAGATAAGACCATTTTACAATTTGGGCCCAAGTTAGAAGCAGAGCCTAAGGTGTAAATTATCGATAGTCCATATCTCGGAAACTATAAGAGATAATGCAATTTGGCAACCGGCAATGTAATTAGCATGCCGAATATTACTTGGAATGTGAATTGGAACGAAATCGTCAATAGATAAGACCATTTTACAATTTGGGCCCAAGTTAGAAGCAGAGCCTAAGGTGTAAATTATCGATAGTCCATATCTCGGAAACTATAAGAGATAATGCAATTTGGCAACCGGCAATGTAATTAGCATGCCGAATATTACTTGGAATGTGAATTGGAACGAAATCGCCAATAGATAAGACCATTTTACAATTTGGGCCCAAGTTAGAAGCAGAGCCTAAGGTGTAAATTATTGATAGTCCATATCTCGGAAAGTATAAGAGATAATGCAATTTCGCAACCGGCAATGTAATTAGCATGCCGAATATTACTTGGAGTGCGAATTGGAACGAAATCGCCAATAGGTAAGACCATTTTACAATTTGGGCCCAAGTTAGAAGCAGAGCCTAAGGTGTAAATTATCGATAGTCCATATCTCGGAAACTATAAGAGATAATGCAATTTGGCAACCGGCAATGTAATTAGCATGCCGAATATTACTTGGAATGTGAATTGGAACGAAATCGCCAATAGATAAGACCATTTTACAATTTGGGCCCAAGTTAGAAGCAGAGCCTAAGGTGTAAATTATCGATAGTCCATATCTCGGAAACTATAAGAGATAATGCAATTTGGCAACCGGCAATGTAATTAGCATGCCGAATATTACTTGGAATGCGAATTGGAACGAAATCGCCAATAGATAAGACCATTTTACAATTTGGGCCCAAGTTAGAAGCAGAACCTAAGGTGTAAATTATCGATATTCCATATCTCGGAAACTATAAGAGATAATGCAATTTGGCAACCGGCAATGTAATTAGCATGCCGAATATTACTTGGAATGTGAATTGCAACGAAATCGCCAATAGATAAGACCATTTTACAATTTGGGCCCAAGTTAGAAGCAGAGCCTAAGGTGTAAATTATCGATAGTCCATATCTCGGAAACTATAAGGGATAATGCAATTTGGCAACCGGCAATGTAATTAGCATGTCGAATATTACTTGGAATGTGAATTGGAACGAAATCGCCAATAGATAAGACCATTTTACAATTTGGGCCCAAGTTAGAAGCAGAGCCTAAGGTGTAAATTATTGATAGTCCATATCTCGGGAACTATAAGAGATAATGCAATTTCGAAACCGGCAATGTAATTAGCATGCCGAATATCACTTGGAATGTGAATTGGGACGAAATCGCCAATAGATAAGACCATTTTACAATTTGGGCCCAAGTTAGAAGCAGAGCCTAAGGTGTAAATTATCGATAGTCCATATCTCGGAAACTATAAGAGATAATGCAATTTGGCAACCGGCAATGTAATTAGCATGCCGAATATTACTTGGAATGTGAATTGGAACGAAATCGCCAATAGATAAGACCATTTTACAATTTGGGCCCAAGTTAGAAGCAGAGCCTAAGGTGTAAATTATCGATAGTCCATATCTCGGAAACTATAAGAGATAATGCAATTTGGCAACCGGCAATGTAATTAGCATGCCGAGTATAACTTGGAATGTGAATTGGAACGAAATCGCCAATAGGTAAGACCATTTTACAATTTGGGCCCAAGTTAGAAGCAGAGCCTAAGGTGTAAATTATCGATAGTCCATATCTCGGAAACTATAAGAGATAATTCAATTTGGCAACCGGCAATGTAATTAGCATGCCGAATATTACTTGGAATGTGAATTGGAACGAAATCGCCAATAGATAAGACCATTTTACAATTTGGGCCCAAGTTAGAAGCAGAGCCTAAGGTGTAAATTATCGATAGTCCATATCTCGGAAACTATAAGAGATAATGCAATTTGGCAAACGGCAATGTAATTAGCATGCCGAATATTACTTGGAATGTGAATTGGAACGAAATCGCCAATAGATAAGACCATTTAAAATTTGGGAGCAAGTTAGAAGCAGAGCCTAAGGTGTAAATTATCGATAGTCCATATCTCGGAAACTATAAGAGATAATGCAATTTGGCAACCGGCAATGTAATTAGCATGCCGAATATTACTTGGAATGTGAATTGGAACGAAATCGCCAATAGATAAGACCATTTTACAATTTGGGCCCAAGTTAGAAGCAGAGCCTATGGTGTAAATTATCGATAGTCCATATCTCGGAAACTATAAGAGATAATGCAATTTGGCAACCGGCAATGTAATTAGCATGCCGAATATTACTTGGAATGTGAATTGGAACGAAATCGCCAATAGATAAGACCATTATACAATTTGGGCCCAAGTTAGAAGCAGAGCCTAAGGTGTAAATTATCGATAGTCCATATCTAGGAAACTATAAGAGATAATGCAATTTGGCAACCGGCAATGTAATTAGCATGCCGAATATTACTTGGAATGTTAATTGGAACGAAATCGCCAATAGATAAGACCATTTTACAATTTGGGCCCAAGTTAGAAGCAGAGCCTAAGGTGTAAATTATCGATAGTCCATATCTCGGAAACTATAAGAGATAATGCAATTTGGCAACCGGCAATGTAATTAGCATGCCGAATATTACTTGGAATGTGAATTGGAACGAAATCGCCAATAGATAAGACCATTTTACAATTTGGGCCCAAGTTAGAAGCAGAGCCTAAGGTGTAAATTATCGATAGTCCATATCTCGGAAACTATAAGAGATAATTCAATTTGGCAACCGGCAATGTAATTAGCATGCCGAATATTACTTGGAATGTGAATTGGAACGAAATCGCCAATAGATAAGACCATTTTACAATTTGGGCCCAAGTTAGAAGCAGAGCCTAAGGTGTAAATTATCGATAGTCCATATCTCGGAAACTATAAGAGATAATTCAATTTGGCAACCGGCAATGTAATTAGCATGCCGGATATTACTTGGAATGTGAATTGGAAGGAAATCGCCAATAGATAAGACCATTTTACAATTTGGGCCTAAGTTAGAAACAGAGCCTAAGGTGTAAATTACCGATAGTCCATATCTCGGAAACTATAAGAGATAATGCAATTTGGCAACCGGCAATGTAATTAGCATGCCGAATATTACTTGGAATGTGAATTGGAACGAAATCGCCAATAGATAAGACGATTTTACAATTTGGGCCCAAGTTAGAAGCAGAGCCTAAGGTGTAAATTATCGATAGTCCATATCTCGGAAACTATAAGAGATAATGCAATTTGGCAACCGGCAATGTAATTAGCATGCCGAATATTACTTGGAATGTGAATTGGAACGAAATCGCCAATAGAGAAGACCATTTTACAATTTGGGCCCAAGTTAGAAGCAGAGCCTAAGGTGTAAATTATCGATAGTCCATATCTCGGAAACTATAAGAGATAATGCAATTTGGCAACCGGCAATGTAATTAGCATGCCGAATATTACTTGGAATGTGAATTGGAACGAAATCGCCAATAGAGAAGGCCATTTTACAATTTGGGCCCAAGTTAGAAGCAGAGCTTAAGGTGTAAATTATCGATAGTCCATATCTCGGAAACTATAAGAGATAATGCAATTTGGCAACCGGCAATGTAATTAGCATGCCGAATATTACTTGGAATGTGAATTGGAACGAAATCGCCAATAGATAAGACCATTTTACAATTTGGGCCCAAGTTAGAAGCAGAGCCTAAGGTGTAAATTATCGATAGTCCATATCTCGGAAACTATAAGAGATAATGCAATTTGGCAACCGGCAATGTAATTAGCATGCCGAATATTACTTGGAATGTGAATTGGAAAGAAATCGCCAATAGAGAAGACCATTTTACAATTTGGGCCCAAGTTAGAAGCAGAGCCTAAGGTGTAAATTATCGATAGTCCATATCTCGGAAACTATAAGAGGTAATGCAATTTGGCAACCGGCAATGTAATTAGCATGCCGAATATTACTTGGAATGTGAATTGGAACGAAATCGCCAATAGATAAGACCATTTTACAATTTGGGCCCAAGTTAGAAGCAGAGCCTAAGGTGTAAATTATCGATAGTCCATATCTCGGAAACTATAAGAGGTAATGCAATTTGGCAACCGGCAATGTAATTAGCATGCCGAATATTACTTGGAATGTGAATTGGAACGAAATCGCCAATAGATAAGACCATTTTACAATTTGGGCCCAAGTTAGAAGCAGAGCCTAAGGTGTAAATTATCGATAGACCATATCTCGGAAACTATAAGAGATAATGCAATTTGGCAACCGGCAATGTAATTAGCATGCCGAATATTACTTGGAATGTGAATTGGAACGAAATCGCCAATAGATAAGGCCATTTTACAATTTGGGCCCAAGTTAGAAGCAGAGCCTAAGGTGTAAATTATCGATAGACCATATCTCGGAAACTATAAGAGATAATGCAATTTGGCAACCGGCAATGTAATTAGCATGCCGAATATTACTTGGAATGTGAATTGCAACTAAATCGCCAATAGATAAGACCATTTTACAATTTGGGCCCAAGTTAGAAGCAGAGCCTAAGGTGTAAATTATCGATAGTCCATATCTCGGAAACTATAAGAGATAATGCAATTTGGCAACCGGCAATGTAATTAGCATGCCGAATATTACTTGGAATGTGAATTGGAACGAAATCGCCAATAGATAAGACCATTTTACAATTTGGGCCCAAGTTAGAAGCAGAGCCTAAGGTGTAAATTATTGATAGTCCATATCTCGGAAACTATAAGACATAATGCAATTTCGCAACCGACAATGTAATTAGAATGCCGAATATCACTTGGAATGTGAATTGGGACGAAATCGCCAATAGATAAGACCATTTTACAATTTGGGCCCAAGTTAGAAGCAGAGCCTAAGGTGTAAATTATCGATAGTCCATATCTCGGAAACTATAAGAGATAATGCAATCTGGCAACCGGCAATGTAATTAGCATGCCGAATATTACTTGGAATGTGAATTGGAACGAAATCGCCAATAGATAAGACCATTTTACAATTTGGGCCCAAGTTAGAAGCAGAGCCTAAGGTGTAAATTATCGATAGTCCATATCTCGGAAACTATAAGAGATAATGCAATTTGGCAACCGGCAATGTAATTAGCATGCCGAATATAACTTGGAATGTGAATTGGAACGAAATCGCCAATAGATAAGACCATTTTACAATTTGGGCCCAAGTTAGAAGCAGAGCCTAAGGTGTAAATTATCGATAGTCCATATCTCGGAAACTATAAGAGATAATGCAATTTCGCAACCGGCAATGTAATTAGCATGCCGAATATTACTTGGAGTGTGAATTGGAACGAAATCGCCAATAGATAAGACCATTTTACAATTTGGGCCCAAGTTAGAAGCAGAGCCTAAGGTGTAAATTATCGATAGTCCATATCTCGGAAACTATAAGAGATAATGCAATTTGGCAACCGGCAATGTAATTAGCATGCCGAATATTACTTGGAATGTGAATTGGAACGAAATAGCCAATAGATAAGACCATTTTACAATTTGGGCCCAAGTTAGAAGCAGAGCCTAAGGTGTAAATTATCGATAGTCCATATCTCGGAAACTATAAGAGATAATGCAATTTGGCAACCGGCAATATAATTAGCATGCCGAATATTACTTGGAATGTGAATTGGAACGAAATCGCCAATAGATAAGACCATTTTACAATTTGGGCCCAAGTTAGAAGCAGAGCCTAAGGTGTAAATTATCGATAGTCCATATCTCGGAAACTATAAGAGATAATGCAATTTGGCAACCGGCAATGTAATTAGCATGCCGAATATTACTTGGAATGTGAATTGCAACTAAATCGCCAATAGATAAGACCATTTTACAATTTGGGCCCAAGT
This sequence comes from Rhynchophorus ferrugineus, assembly GCF_030347505.1. NCBI lineage: Eukaryota > Metazoa > Arthropoda > Insecta > Coleoptera > Curculionidae > Rhynchophorus > Rhynchophorus ferrugineus. The sequence goes on from NW_027472902.1 coordinate 162,258, forward strand.
TAGAAGCAGAGCCTAAGGTGTAAATTATCGATAGTCCATATCTCGGAAACTATAAGAGATAATGCAATTTGGCAACCGGCAATGTAATTAGCATGCCGAATATTACTTGGAATGTGAATTGGAACGAAATCGCCAATAGATAAGACCATTTTACAATTTGGGCCCAAGTTAGAAGCAGAGCCTAAGGTGTAAATTATCGATAGTCCATATCTCGGAAACTATAAGAGATAATGCAATTTGGCAACCGGCAATGTAATTAGCATGCCGAATATTACTTGGAATGTGAATTGGAACGAAATCGCCAATAGATAAGACCATTTTACAATTTGGGCCCAAGTTAGAAGCAGAGCCTAAGGTGTAAATTATCGATAGTCCATATCTCGGAAACTATAAGTGATAATGCAATTTGGCAACCGGCAATGTAATTAGCATGCCGAATATTACTTGGAATGTGAATTGCAACTAAATCGCCAATAGATAAGACCATTTTACAATTTGGGCCCAAGTTAGAAGCAGAGCCTAAGGTGTAAATTATCGATAGTCCATATCTCGGAAACTATAAGAGATAATGCAATTTGGCAACCGGCAATGTAATTAGCATGCCGAATATTACTTGGAATGTGAATTGGAACGAAATCGCCAATAGATAAGACCATTTTACAATTTGGGCCCAAGTTAGAAGCAGAGCCTAAGGTGTAAATTATCGATAGTCCATATCTCGGAAACTATAAGAGATAATGCAATTTCGCAACCGGCAATGTAATTAGCATGCCGAATATCACTTGGAATGTGAATTGGGACGAAATCGCCAATAGATAAGACCATTTTACAATTTGGGCCCAAGTTAGAAGCAGAGCCTAAGGTGTAAATTATCGATAGTCCATATCTCGGAAACAATAAGAGATAATGCAATTTGGCAACCGGCAATGTAATTAGCATGCCGAATATTACTTGGAATGTGAATTGGAACGAAATCGCCAATAGATAAGACCATTTTACAATTTGGGCCCAAGTTAGAAGCAGAGCCTAAGGTGTAAATTATCGATAGTCCATATCTCGGAAACTATAAGAGATAATGCAATTTGGCAACCGGCAATGTAATTAGCATGCCGAATATTACTTGGAATGTGAATTGGAACGAAATCGCCAATAGGTAAGACCATTTTACAATTTGGGCCCAAGTTAGAAGCAGAGCCTAAGGTGTAAATTATCGATAGTCCATATCTCGGAAACTATAAGAGATAATTCAATTTGGCAACCGGCAATGTAATTAGCATGCCGAATATTACTTGGAATGTGAATTGGAACGAAATCGCCAATAGATAAGACCATTTTACAATTTGGGCCCAAGTTAGAAGCAGAGTCTAAGGTGTAAATTATCGATAGTCCATATCTCGGAAACTATAAGAGATAATGCAATTTGGCAACCGGCAATGTAATTAGCATGCCGAATATTACTTGGAATGTAAATTGGAACGAAATCGCCAATAGATAAGACCATTTTACAATTTGGGCCCAAGTTAGAAGCAGAGCCTAAGGTGTAAATTATCGATAGTCTATATCTCGGAAACTATAAGAGATAATGCAATTTCGCAACCGGCAATGTAATTAGCATGCCGAATATCACTTGGAATGTGAATTGGGACGAAATCGCCAATAGATAAGACCATTTTACAATTTGGGCCCAAGTTAGAAGCAGAGCCTAAGGTGTAAATTATCGATAGTCCATATCTCGGAAACTATAAGAGATAATGCAATTTGGCAACCGGCAATGTAATTAGCATGCCGAATATTACTTGGAATGTGAATTGGAACGAAATCGCCAATAGGTAAGACCATTTTACAATTTGGGCCCAAGTTAGAAGCAGAGCCTAAGGTGTAAATTATCGATAGTCCATATCTCGGAAACTATAAGAGATAATTCAATTTGGCAACCGGCAATGTAATTAGCATGCCGAATATTACTTGGAATGTGAATTGGAACGAAATCGCCAATAGATAAGACCATTTTACAATTTGGGCCCAAGTTAGAAGCAGAGCCTAAGGTGTAAATTATCGATAGTCCATATCTCGGAAACTATAAGAGATAATGCAATTTGGCAACCGGCAATGTAATTAGCATGCCGAATATTACTTGGAATGTGAATTGGAACGAAATCGCCAATAGATAAGACCATTTTACAATTTGGGCCCAAGTTAGAAGCAGAGCCTAAGGTGTAAATTATCGATAGTCCATATCTCGGAAACTATAAGAGATAATGCAATTTGGCAACCGGCAATGTAATTAGCATGCCGAATATTACTTGGAATGTGAATTGGAACGAAATCGCCAATAGATAAGACGATTTTACAATTTGGGCCCAAGTTAGAAGCAGAGCCTAAGATGTAAATTATCGATAGTCCATATCTCGGAAACTATAAGAGATAATGCAATTTGGCAATCGGCAATGTAATTAGCATGCCGAATATTACTTGGAATGTGAATTGGAACGAAATCGCCAATAGATAAGACCATTTTACAATTTGGGCCCAAGTTAGAAGCAGAGCCTAAGGTGTAAATTATCGATAGTCCATATCTCGGAAACTATAAGAGATAATGCAATTTGGCAACCGGCAATGTAATTAGCATGCCGAATATTACTTGGAATGTGAATTGGAACGAAATCGCCAATAGATAAGACCATTTTACAATTTGGGCCCAAGTTAGAAGCAGAGCCTAAGGTGTAAATTATCGATAGTCCATATCTCGGAAACTATAAGAGATAATGCAATTTGGCAACCGGCAATGTAATTAGCATGCCGAATATTATTTGGAATGAGAATTGGAACGAAATCGCCAATAGATAAGACCATTTTACAATTTGGGCCCAAGTTAGAAGCAGAGCCTAAGGTGTAAATTATCGATAGTCCATATCTCGGAAACTATAAGAGATAATGCAATTTGGCAACCGGCAATGTAATTAGCATGCCGAATATTACTTGGAATGTGAATTGGAACGAAATCGCCAATAGATAAGACCATTTTACAATTTGGGCCCAAGTTAGAAGCAGAGCCTAAGGTGTAAATTATCGATAGTCCATATCTCGGAAACTATAAGAGATAATGCAATTTGGCAACCGGCAATGTAATTAGCATGCCGAATATTACTTGGAATGTGAATTGGAACGAAATCGCCAATAGATAAGACGATTTTACAATTTGGGCCCAAGTTAGAAGCAGAGCCTAAGATGTAAATTATCGATAGTCCATATCTCGGAAACTATAAGAGATAATGCAATTTGGCAACCGGCAATGTAATTAGCATGCCGAATATTACTTGGAATGTGAATTGGAACGAAATCGCCAATTGATAAGACCATTTTACAATTTGGGCACAAGTTAGAAGCAGAGCCTAAGGTGTAAATTATTGATAGTCCATATCTCGGAAACTATAAGAGATAATGCAATTTCGCAATCGGCAATGTAATTAGCATGCCGAATATCACTTGGAATGTGAATTGGGACGAAATCGCCAATAGATAAGACCATTTTACAATTTGGGCCCAAGTTAGAAGCAGAGCCTAAGGTGTAAATTATCGATAGTCCATATCTCGGAAACTATAAGAGATAATGCAATTTGGCAACCGGCAATGTAATTAGCATGCCGAATATTACTTGGAATGTGAATTGGAACGAAATCGTCAATAGATAAGACCATTTTACAATTTGGGCCCAAGTTAGAAGCAGAGCCTAAGGTGTAAATTATCGATAGTCCATATCTCGGAAACTATAAGAGATAATGCAATTTGGCAACCGGCAATGTAATTAGCATGCCGAATATTACTTGGAATGTGAATTGGAACGAAATCGCCAATAGATAAGACCATTTTACAATTTGGGCCCAAGTTAGAAGCAGAGCCTAAGGTGTAAATTATTGATAGTCCATATCTCGGAAAGTATAAGAGATAATGCAATTTCGCAACCGGCAATGTAATTAGCATGCCGAATATTACTTGGAGTGCGAATTGGAACGAAATCGCCAATAGGTAAGACCATTTTACAATTTGGGCCCAAGTTAGAAGCAGAGCCTAAGGTGTAAATTATCGATAGTCCATATCTCGGAAACTATAAGAGATAATGCAATTTGGCAACCGGCAATGTAATTAGCATGCCGAATATTACTTGGAATGTGAATTGGAACGAAATCGCCAATAGATAAGACCATTTTACAATTTGGGCCCAAGTTAGAAGCAGAGCCTAAGGTGTAAATTATCGATAGTCCATATCTCGGAAACTATAAGAGATAATGCAATTTGGCAACCGGCAATGTAATTAGCATGCCGAATATTACTTGGAATGTGAATTGGAACGAAATCGCCAATAGATAAGACCATTTTACAATTTGGGCCCAAGTTAGAAGCAGAGCCTAAGGTGTAAATTATTGATAGTCCATATCTCGGAAAGTATAAGAGATAATGCAATTTCGCAACCGGCAATGTAATTAGCATGCCGAATATTACTTGGAGTGCGAATTGGAACGAAATCGCCAATAGGTAAGACCATTTTACAATTTGGGCCCAAGTTAGAAGCAGAACCTAAGGTGTAAATTATCGATATTCCATATCTCGGAAACTATAAGAGATAATGCAATTTGGCAACCGGCAATGTAATTAGCATGCCGAATATTACTTGGAATGTGAATTGCAACGAAATCGCCAATAGATAAGACCATTTTACAATTTGGGCCCAAGTTAGAAGCAGAGCCTAAGGTGTAAATTATCGATAGTCCATATCTCGGAAACTATAAGGGATAATGCAATTTGGCAACCGGCAATGTAATTAGAATGCCGAATATTACTTGGAATGTGAATTGGAACGAAATCGCCAATAGATAAGACCATTTTACAATTTGGGCCCAAGTTAGAAGCAGAGCCTAAGGTGTAAATTATTGATAGTCCATATCTCGGGAACTATAAGAGATAATGCAATTTCGAAACCGGCAATGTAATTAGCATGCCGAATATCACTTGGAATGTGAATTGGGACGAAATCGCCAATAGATAAGACCATTTTACAATTTGGGCCCAAGTTAGAAGCAGAGCCTAAGGTGTAAATTATCGATAGTCCATATCTCGGAAACTATAAGAGATAATGCAATTTGGCAACCGGCAATGTAATTAGCATGCCGAATATTACTTGGAATGTGAATTGGAACGAAATCGCCAATAGATAAGACCATTTTACAATTTGGGCCCAAGTTAGAAGCAGAGCCTAAGGTGTAAATTATCGATAGTCCATATCTCGGAAACTATAAGAGATAATACAATTTGGCAACCGGCAATGTAATTAGCATGCCGAGTATAACTTGGAATGTGAATTGGAACGAAATCGCCAATAGGTAAGACCATTTTACAATTTGGGCCCAAGTTAGAAGCAGAGCCTAAGGTGTAAATTATCGATAGTCCATATCTCGGAAACTATAAGAGATAATTCAATTTGGCAACCGGCAATGTAATTAGCATGCCGAATATTACTTGGAATGTGAATTGGAACGAAATCGCCAATAGATAAGACCATTTTACAATTTGGGCCCAAGTTAGAAGCAGAGCCTAAGGTGTAAATTATCGATAGTCCATATCTCGGAAACTATAAGAGATAATGCAATTTGGCAAACGGCAATGTAATTAGCATGCCGAATATTACTTGGAATGTGAATTGGAACGAAATCGCCAATAGATAAGACCATTTAAAATTTGGGAGCAAGTTAGAAGCAGAGCCTAAGGTGTAAATTATCGATAGTCCATATCTCGGAAACTATAAGAGATAATGCAATTTGGCAACCGGCAATGTAATTAGCATGCCGAATATTACTTGGAATGTGAATTGGAACGAAATCGCCAATAGATAAGACCATTTTACAATTTGGGCCCAAGTTAGAAGCAGAGCCTATGGTGTAAATTATCGATAGTCCATATCTCGGAAACTATAAGAGATAATGCAATTTGGCAACCGGCAATGTAATTAGCATGCCGAATATTACTTGGAATGTGAATTGGAACGAAATCGCCAATAGATAAGACGATTTTACAATTTGGGCCCAAGTTAGAGCAGAGCCTAAGATGTAAATTATCGATAGTCCATATCTCGGAAACTATAAGAGATAATGCAATTTGGCAACCGGCAATGTAATTAGCATGCCGAATATTACTTGGAATGTGAATTGGAACGAAATCGCCAATTGATAAGACCATTTTACAATTTGGGCACAAGTTAGAAGCAGAGCCTAAGGTGTAAATTATTGATAGTCCATATCTCGGAAACTATAAGAGATAATGCAATTTCGCAATCGGCAATGTAATTAGCATGCCGAATATCACTTGGAATGTGAATTGGGACGAAATCGCCAATAGATAAGACCATTTTACAATTTGGGCCCAAGTTAGAAGCAGAGCCTAAGGTGTAAATTATCGATAGTCCATATCTCGGAAACTATAAGAGATAATGCAATTTGGCAACCGGCAATGTAATTAGCATGCCGAATATTACTTGGAATGTGAATTGGAACGAAATCGTCAATAGATAAGACCATTTTACAATTTGGGCCCAAGTTAGAAGCAGAGCCTAAGGTGTAAATTATCGATAGTCCATATCTCGGAAACTATAAGAGATAATGCAATTTGGCAACCGGCAATGTAATTAGCATGCCGAATATTACTTGGAATGTGAATTGGAACGAAATCGCCAATAGATAAGACCATTTTACAATTTGGGCCCAAGTTAGAAGCAGAGCCTAAGGTGTAAATTATTGATAGTCCATATCTCGGAAAGTATAAGAGATAATGCAATTTCGCAACCGGCAATGTAATTAGCATGCCGAATATTACTTGGAGTGCGAATTGGAACGAAATCGCCAATAGGTAAGACCATTTTACAATTTGGGCCCAAGTTAGAAGCAGAGCCTAAGGTGTAAATTATCGATAGTCCATATCTCGGAAACTATAAGAGATAATGCAATTTGGCAACCGGCAATGTAATTAGCATGCCGAATATTACTTGGAATGTGAATTGGAACGAAATCGCCAATAGATAAGACCATTTTACAATTTGGGCCCAAGTTAGAAGCAGAGCCTAAGGTGTAAATTATCGATAGTCCATATCTCGGAAACTATAAGAGATAATGCAATTTGGCAACCGGCAATGTAATTAGCATGCCGAATATTACTTGGAATGCGAATTGGAACGAAATCGCCAATAGATAAGACCATTTTACAATTTGGGCCCAAGTTAGAAGCAGAACCTAAGGTGTAAATTATCGATATTCCATATCTCGGAAACTATAAGAGATAATGCAATTTGGCAACCGGCAATGTAATTAGCATGCCGAATATTACTTGGAATGTGAATTGCAACGAAATCGCCAATAGATAAGACCATTTTACAATTTGGGCCCAAGTTAGAAGCAGAGCCTAAGGTGTAAATTATCGATAGTCCATATCTCGGAAACTATAAGGGATAATGCAATTTGGCAACCGGCAATGTAATTAGCATGTCGAATATTACTTGGAATGTGAATTGGAACGAAATCGCCAATAGATAAGACCATTTTACAATTTGGGCCCAAGTTAGAAGCAGAGCCTAAGGTGTAAATTATTGATAGTCCATATCTCGGGAACTATAAGAGATAATGCAATTTCGAAACCGGCAATGTAATTAGCATGCCGAATATAACTTGGAATGTGAATTGGGACGAAATCGCCAATAGATAAGACCATTTTACAATTTGGGCCCAAGTTAGAAGCAGAGCCTAAGGTGTAAATTATCGATAGTCCATATCTCGGAAACTATAAGAGATAATGCAATTTGGCAACCGGCAATGTAATTAGCATGCCGAATATTACTTGGAATGTGAATTGGAACGAAATCGCCAATAGATAAGACCATTTTACAATTTGGGCCCAAGTTAGAAGCAGAGCCTAAGGTGTAAATTATCGATAGTCCATATCTCGGAAACTATAAGAGATAATGCAATTTGGCAACCGGCAATGTAATTAGCATGCCGAGTATAACTTGGAATGTGAATTGGAACGAAATCGCCAATAGGTAAGACCATTTTACAATTTGGGCCCAAGTTAGAAGCAGAGCCTAAGGTGTAAATTATCGATAGTCCATATCTCGGAAACTATAAGAGATAATTCAATTTGGCAACCGGCAATGTAATTAGCATGCCGAATATTACTTGGAATGTGAATTGGAACGAAATCGCCAATAGATAAGACCATTTTACAATTTGGGCCCAAGTTAGAAGCAGAGCCTAAGGTGTAAATTATCGATAGTCCATATCTCGGAAACTATAAGAGATAATGCAATTTGGCAACCGGCAATGTAATTAGCATGCCGAATATTACTTGGAATGTGAATTGGAACGAAATCGCCAATAGATAAGACCATTTAAAATTTGGGAGCAAGTTAGAAGCAGAGCCTAAGGTGTAAATTATCGATAGTCCATATCTCGGAAACTATAAGAGATAATGCAATTTGGCAACCGGCAATGTAATTAGCATGCCGAATATTACTTGGAATGTGAATTGGAACGAAATCGCCAATAGATAAGACCATTTTACAATTTGGGCCCAAGTTAGAAGCAGAGCCTATGGTGTAAATTATCGATAGTCCATATCTCGGAAACTATAAGAGATAATGCAATTTGGCAACCGGCAATGTAATTAGCATGCCGAATATTACTTGGAATGTGAATTGGAACGAAATCGCCAATAGATAAGACCATTATACAATTTGGGCCCAAGTTAGAAGCAGAGCCTAAGGTGTAAATTATCGATAGTCCATATCTAGGAAACTATAAGAGATAATGCAATTTGGCAACCGGCAATGTAATTAGCATGCCGAATATTACTTGGAATGTTAATTGGAACGAAATCGCCAATAGATAAGACCATTTTACAATTTGGGCCCAAGTTAGAAGCAGAGCCTAAGGTGTAAATTATCGATAGTCCATATCTCGGAAACTATAAGAGATAATGCAATTTGGCAACCGGCAATGTAATTAGCATGCCGAATATTACTTGGAATGTGAATTGGAACGAAATCGCCAATAGATAAGACCATTTTACAATTTGGGCCCAAGTTAGAAGCAGAGCCTAAGGTGTAAATTATCGATAGTCCATATCTCGGAAACTATAAGAGATAATTCAATTTGGCAACCGGCAATGTAATTAGCATGCCGAATATTACTTGGAATGTGAATTGGAACGAAATCGCCAATAGATAAGACCATTTTACAATTTGGGCCCAAGTTAGAAGCAGAGCCTAAGGTGTAAATTATCGATAGTCCATATCTCGGAAACTATAAGAGATAATTCAATTTGGCAACCGGCAATGTAATTAGCATGCCGGATATTACTTGGAATGTGAATTGGAAGGAAATCGCCAATAGATAAGACCATTTTACAATTTGGGCCTAAGTTAGAAACAGAGCCTAAGGTGTAAATTACCGATAGTCCATATCTCGGAAACTATAAGAGATAATGCAATTTGGCAACCGGCAATGTAATTAGCATGCTGAATATTACTTGGAATGTGAATTGGAACGAAATCGCCAATAGATAAGACGATTTTACAATTTGGGCCCAAGTTAGAAGCAGAGCCTAGGGTGTAAATTATCGATAGTCCATATCTCGGAAACTATAAGAGATAATGCAATTTGGCAACCGGCAATGTAATTAGCATGCCGAATATTACTTGGAATGTGAATTGGAACGAAATCGCCAATAGAGAAGACCATTTTACAATTTGGGCCCAAGTTAGAAGCAGAGCCTAAGGTGTAAATTATCGATAGTCCATATCTCGGAAACTATAAGAGATAATGCAATTTGGCAACCGGCAATGTAATTAGCATGCCGAATATTACTTGGAATGTGAATTGGAACGAAATCGCCAATAGAGAAGGCCATTTTACAATTTGGGCCCAAGTTAGAAGCAGAGCTTAAGGTGTAAATTATCGATAGTCCATATCTCGGAAACTATAAGAGATAATGCAATTTGGCAACCGGCAATGTAATTAGCATGCCGAATATTACTTGGAATGTGAATTGGAACGAAATCGCCAATAGATAAGACCATTTTACAATTTGGGCCCAAGTTAGAAGCAGAGCCTAAGGTGTAAATTATCGATAGTCCATATCTCGGAAACTATAAGAGATAATGCAATTTGGCAACCGGCAATGTAATTAGCATGCCGAATATTACTTGGAATGTGAATTGGAAAGAAATCGCCAATAGAGAAGACCATTTTACAATTTGGGCCCAAGTTAGAAGCAGAGCCTAAGGTGTAAATTATCGATAGTCCATATCTCGGAAACTATAAGAGATAATGCAATTTGGCAACCGGCAATGTAATTAGCATGCCGAATATTACTTGGAATGTGAATTGGAACGAAAACGCCAATAGATAAGACCATTTTACAATTTGGGCCCAAGTTAGAAGCAGAGCCTAAGGTGTAAATTATCGATAGTCCATATCTCGGAAACTATAAGAGATAATGCAATTTGGCAACCGGCAATGTAATTAGCATGCCGAATATTACTTGGAATGTGAATTGGAACGAAATCGCCAATAGATAAGACCATTTTACAATTTGGGCCCAAGTTAGAAGCAGAGCCTAAGGTGTAAATTATCGATAGTCCATATCTCGGAAACTATAAGAGGTAATGCAATTTGGCAACCGGCAATGTAATTAGCATGCCGAATATTACTTGGAATGTGAATTGGAACGAAATCGCCAATAGATAAGACCATTTTACAATTTGGGCCCAAGTTAGAAGCAGAGCCTAAGGTGTAAATTATCGATAGTCCATATCTCGGAAACTATAAGAGATAATGCAATTTGGCAACCGGCAATGTAATTAGCATGCCGAATATTACTTGGAATGTGAATTGGAACGAAATCGCCAATAGATAAGGCCATTTTACAATTTGGGCCCAAGTTAGAAGCAGAGCCTAAGGTGTAAATTATCGATAGACCATATCTCGGAAACTATAAGAGATAATGCAATTTGGCAACCGGCAATGTAATTAGCATGCCGAATATTACTTGGAATGTGAATTGCAACTAAATCGCCAATAGATAAGACCATTTTACAATTTGGGCCCAAGTTAGAAGCAGAGCCTAAGGTGTAAATTATCGATAGTCCATATCTCGGAAACTATAAGAGATAATGCAATTTGGCAACCGGCAATGTAATTAGCATGCCGAATATTACTTGGAATGTGAATTGGAACGAAATCGCCAATAGATAAGACCATTTTACAATTTGGGCCCAAGTTAGAAGCAGAGCCTAAGGTGTAAATTATTGATAGTCCATATCTCGGAAACTATAAGACATAATGCAATTTCGCAACCGACAATGTAATTAGAATGCCGAATATCACTTGGAATGTGAATTGGGACGAAATCGCCAATAGATAAGACCATTTTACAATTTGGGCCCAAGTTAGAAGCAGAGCCTAAGGTGTAAATTATCGATAGTCCATATCTCGGAAACTATAAGAGATAATGCAATCTGGCAACCGGCAATGTAATTAGCATGCCGAATATTACTTGGAATGTGAATTGGAACGAAATCGCCAATAGATAAGACCATTTTACAATTTGGGCCCAAGTTAGAAGCAGAGCCTAAGGTGTAAATTATCGATAGTCCATATCTCGGAAACTATAAGAGATAATGCAATTTGGCAACCGGCAATGTAATTAGCATGCCGAATATTACTTGGAATGTGAATTGGAACGAAATCGCCAATAGATAAGACCATTTTACAATTTGGGCCCAAGTTAGAAGCAGAGCCTAAGGTGTAAATTATCGATAGTCCATATCTCGGAAACTATAAGAGATAATGCAATTTCGCAACCGGCAATGTAATTAGCATGCCGAATATTACTTGGAGTGTGAATTGGAACGAAATCGCCAATAGATAAGACCATTTTACAATTTGGGCCCAAGTTAGAAGCAGAGCCTAAGGTGTAAATTATCGATAGTCCATATCTCGGAAACTATAAGAGATAATGCAATTTGGCAACCGGCAATGTAATTAGCATGCCGAATATTACTTGGAATGTGAATTGGAACGAAATAGCCAATAGATAAGACCATTTTACAATTTGGGCCCAAGTTAGAAGCAGAGCCTAAGGTGTAAATTATCGATAGTCCATATCTCGGAAACTATAAGAGATAATGCAATTTGGCAACCGGCAATATAATTAGCATGCCGAATATTACTTGGAATGTGAATTGGAACGAAATCGCCAATAGATAAGACCATTTTACAATTTGGGCCCAAGTTAGAAGCAGAGCCTAAGGTGTAAATTATCGATAGTCCATATCTCGGAAACTATAAGAGATAATGCAATTTGGCAACCGGCAATGTAATTAGCATGCCGAATATTACTTGGAATGTGAATTGCAACTAAATCGCCAATAGATAAGACCATTTTACAATTTGGGCCCAAGTTAGAAGCAGAGCCTAAGGTGTAAATTATCGATAGTCCATATCTCGGAAACTATAAGAGATAATGCAATTTGGCAACCGGCAATGTAATTAGCATGCCGAATATTACTTGGAATGTGAATTGGAACGAAATCGCCAATAGATAAGACCATTTTACAATTTGGGCCCAAGTTAGAAGCAGAGCCTAAGGTGTAAATTATCGATAGTCCATATCTCGGAAACTATAAGAGATAATGCAATTTGGCAACCGGCAATGTAATTAGCATGCCGAATATTACTTGGAATGTGAATTGGAACGAAATCGCCAATAGATAAGACCATTTTACAATTTGGGCCCAAGTTAGAAGCAGAGCCTAAGGTGTAAATTATCGATAGTCCATATCTCGGAAACTATAAGTGATAATGCAATTTGGCAACCGGCAATGTAATTAGCATGCCGAATATTACTTGGAATGTGAATTGCAACTAAATCGCCAATAGATAAGACCATTTTACAATTTGGGCCCAAGTTAGAAGCAGAGCCTAAGGTGTAAATTATCGATAGTCCATATCTCGGAAACTATAAGAGATAATGCAATTTGGCAACGGCAATGTAATTAGCATGCCGAATATTACTTGGAATGTGAATTGGAACGAAATCGCCAATAGATAAGACCATTTTACAATTTGGGCCCAAGTTAGAAGCAGAGCCTAAGGTGTAAATTATCGATAGTCCATATCTCGGAAACTATAAGAGATAATGCAATTTCGCAACCGGCAATGTAATTAGCATGCCGAATATCACTTGGAATGTGAATTGGGACGAAATCGCCAATAGATAAGACCATTTTACAATTTGGGCCCAAGTTAGAAGCAGAGCCTAAGGTGTAAATTATCGATAGTCCATATCTCGGAAACAATAAGAGATAATGCAATTTGGCAACCGGCAATGTAATTAGCATGCCGAATATTACTTGGAATGTGAATTGGAACGAAATCGCCAATAGATAAGACCATTTTACAATTTGGGCCCAAGTTAGAAGCAGAGCCTAAGGTGTAAATTATCGATAGTCCATATCTCGGAAACTATAAGAGATAATGCAATTTGGCAACCGGCAATGTAATTAGCATGCCGAATATTACTTGGAATGTGAATTGGAACGAAATCGCCAATAGGTAAGACCATTTTACAATTTGGGCCCAAGTTAGAAGCAGAGCCTAAGGTGTAAATTATCGATAGTCCATATCTCGGAAACTATAAGAGATAATTCAATTTGGCAACCGGCAATGTAATTAGCATGCCGAATATTACTTGGAATGTGAATTGGAACGAAATCGCCAATAGATAAGACCATTTTACAATTTGGGCCCAAGTTAGAAGCAGAGTCTAAGGTGTAAATTATCGATAGTCCATATCTCGGAAACTATAAGAGATAATGCAATTTGGCAACCGGCAATGTAATTAGCATGCCGAATATTACTTGGAATGTAAATTGGAACGAAATCGCCAATAGATAAGACCATTTTACAATTTGGGCCCAAGTTAGAAGCAGAGCCTAAGGTGTAAATTATCGATAGTCCATATCTCGGAAACTATAAGAGATAATGCAATTTCGCAACCGGCAATGTAATTAGCATGCCGAATATCACTTGGAATGTGAATTGGGACGAAATCGCCAATAGATAAGACCATTTTACAATTTGAGCCCAAGTTAGAAGCAGAGCCTAAGGTGTAAATTATCGATAGTCCATATCTCGGAAACTATAAGAGATAATGCAATTTGGCAACCGGCAATGTAATTAGCATGCCGAATATTACTTGGAATGTGAATTGGAACGAAATCGCCAATAGGTAAGACCATTTTACAATTTGGGCCCAAGTTAGAAGCAGAGCCTAAGGTGTAAATTATCGATAGTCCATATCTCGGAAACTATAAGAGATAATTCAATTTGGCAACCGGCAATGTAATTAGCATGCCGAATATTACTTGGAATGTGAATTGGAACGAAATCGCCAATAGATAAGACCATTTTACAATTTGGGCCCAAGTTAGAAGCAGAGCCTAAGGTGTAAATTATCGATAGTCCATATCTCGGAAACTATAAGAGATAATGCAATTTGGCAACCGGCAATGTAATTAGCATGCCGAATATTACTTGGAATGTGAATTGGAACGAAATCGCCAATAGATAAGACCATTTTACAATTTGGGCCCCAAGTTAGAAGCAGAGCCTAAGGTGTAAATTATCGATAGTCCATATCTCGGAAACTATAAGAGATAATGCAATTTGGCAACCGGCAATGTAATTAGCATGCCGAATATTACTTGGAATGTGAATTGGAACGAAATCGCCAATAGATAAGACCATTTTACAATTGGGCCCAAGTTAGAAGCAGAGCCCTAAGGTGTAAATTATCGATAGTCCATATCTCGGAAACTATAAGAGATAATGCAATTTGGCAACCGCAATGTAATTAGCATGCCGAATATTACTTGGAATGTGAATTGGAACGAAATCGCCAATAGATAAGACCATTTTACAATTTGGGCCCAAGTTAGAAGCAGAGCCTAAGGTGTAAATTATCGATAGTCCATATCTCGGAAACTATAAGAGATAATGCAATTTCGCAACCGGCAATGTAATTAGCATGCCGAATATTACTTGGAGTGTGAATTGGAACGAAATCGCCAATAGATAAGACCATTTTACAATTTGGGCCCAAGTTAGAAGCAGAGCCTAAGGTGTAAATTATCGATAGTCCATATCTCGGAAACTATAAGAGATAATGGCAATTTGGCAACCGGCAATGTAATTAGCATGCCGAATATTACTTGGAATGTGAATTGGAACGAAATAGCCAATAGATAAGACCATTTTACAATTTGGGCCCAAGTTAGAAGCAGAGCCTAAGGTGTAAATTATCGATAGTCCATATCTCGGAAAACTATAAGAGATAATGCAATTTGGCAACCGGCAATGTAATTAGCATGCCGAATATTACTTGGAATGTGAATTGGAACGAAATCGCCAATAGATAAGACCATTTTACAATTTGGGCCCAAGTAGAAGCAGAGCCTAAGGTGTAAATTATCGATAGTCCATATCTCGGAAACTATAAGAGATAATGCAATTTGGCAACCGGCAATGTAATTAGCATGCCGAATATTACTTGGAATGTGAATTGCAACTAAATCGCCAATAGATAAGACCATTTTACAATTTGGGCCCAAGTTAGAAGCAGAGCCTAAGGTGTAAATTATCGATAGTCCATATCTCGGAAACTATAAGAGATAATGCAATTTGGCAACCGGCAATGTAATTAGCATGCCGAATATTACTTGGAATGTGAATTGGAACGAAATCGCCAATAGATAAGACCATTTTACAATTTGGGCCCAAGTTAGAAGCAGAGCTAAGGTGTAAATTATCGATAGTCCATATCTCGGAAACTATAAGAGATAATGCATTTTGGCAACCGGCAATGTAATTAGCATGCCGAATATTACTTGGAATGTGAATTGGAACGAAATCGCCAATAGATAAGACCATTTTTCAATTTGGCCCAGTTAGAAGCAGAGCCTAAGGTGTAAATTATCGATAGTCCATATCTCGGAAACTATAAGAGATAATGCAATTTGGCAACCGGCAATGTAATTTAGCATGCCGAATATTACTTGGAATGTGAATTGCAACTAAATCGCCAATAGATAAGACCATTTTACAATTTGGGCCAAAGTTAGAAGCAGAGCCTAAGGTGTAAATTATCGATAGTCCATATCTCGGAAACTATAAGAGATAATGCAATTTGGCAACCGGCAATGTAATTAGCATGCCGAATATTACCTGGAATGTGAATTGGAACGAAATCGCCAATAGATAAGACCATTTTACAATTTGGGCCCAAGTTAGAAGCAGAGCCTAAGGTGTAAATTATCGATAGTCCATATCTCGGAAACTATAAGAGATAATGCAATTCGCAACCGGCAATGTAATTAGCATGCCGAATATCACTTGGAATGTGAATTGGGACGAAATCGCTAATAGATAAGACCATTTTACAATTTGGGCCCAAGTTAGAAGCAGAGCCTAAGGTGTAAATTATCGATAGTCCATATCTCGGAAACTATAAGAGATAATGCAATTTGGCAACCGGCAATGTAATTAGCATGCCGAATATTACTTGGAATGTGAATTGGAACGAAATCGCCAATAGATAAGACCATTTTACAATTTGGGCCCAAGTTAGAAGCAGAGCCTATGGTGTAAATTATCGATAGTCCATATCTCGGAAACTATAAGAGATAATGCAATTTGGCAACCGGCAATGTAATTAGCATGCCGAATATTACTTGGATTGTGAATTGGAACGAAATCGCCAATAGATAAGACCATTTTACAATTTGGGCCCAAGTTAGAAGCAGAGCCTAAGGTGTAAATTATCGATAGTCCATATCTCGGAAACTAT